>NW_023606630.1:0-40001 GCF_013339745.2 Dermacentor silvarum | reverse complement strand
GCTTCCTGCGGAAAAGCAGGGCTGCTTTTGCTTTCCAGCCGGTCCAGCCTCTCCGACACCAGCTGCAGCTCCTGTTTTATTTGGGCAAAGCCCTCCCGCAGCTGGTGCCGGATATCCAGCAGCAAATGAATGCTTTTCAGTTCAGCAGCTGAAACAAGCATAAAGAACTTAACACTGTTGAAAGTAATTAGTGCACATGAAAAATGCATGAAATAAAACAAACTGTTACAATATGTACAGGGTGACCCAACGATCATGCACCAAGATTTAAAAATATGCAAATGCCACGTACCTGGACAGAACCAAGGTAATGTTTGCCATCGCTTGGCGACACTTGGTATTTTTTACATTCTGCCTAATTACATAATTAGCCTTAATTAACTTCTCAAATATTATACTTAGATAAAAAGTGCCGACGAGAAAAATGTGGAGCAACATCAAAACCTCCCGATACAGCTTTCTGTTCAATGCACCCGACATAAAAGTGTTTTTCGAAAGCCCGCAAATACAAGTAAGGTGCCTCAAGCGGCCAGTCGCTCAGCAATTTTGCATGTATGCGCGGGCTTCTTTCACGCTTGGAAAAACTTTTATGTATCACGTATTGAGCAATAGAAAGCTATATCAGGAATTTTTCATGTTGCTCTACAATTTTCTCATTTACACTTTTTATCTAATTGTAATATTTCAGGTGAAGTGCAAAAAATATTCGGAGTATCACTAAGCGATGGCAAACAACCTTACCTTGATTCTGTCCAGCTACATGGCATTTGAATGTTTTTAAATCTTGGTGCACGATAATCGTGACACCCTGTATAGAGCAGTTTACTATTATGTATCCGAGCAATCTTTTCTTCAGAAACGTCGGCCTCCATGCACTGCAACACATCTGTTCCAAAAGCGATTTCAAAGAATAAACGTTTGCTCAGTGCCTAACTGCTTGGGTTACAGCTAGCATAATTCAGCAGCTTATACACATCATGCTTGCATTGTCACTTAACAACCAGGTCAATTGAATGCACACTGCCAGTCTTTCGTTCCCCCTCAATGCAGCTTTACTTTTCTCCTAATCAAGATAAGTTAAATTATGTTTTTTTTTTCTGGTATATTGGACTTCGATTCCACACTGCTGCTCACTGCATCGGCTGCAATTGCCACAAGTACCAATGTCTTGCCGCTTACATATGGTTCCTGAGTAATGAATGAGCACATAGTTATTTCAAATCATTTTTGAGAACACTGGCACTACAGTGCACAGTAACGTAATCGCACAGTATTTGTTATTTCACACTACGAACAAAGTGCGGAAAAAATAGAAAAAGAGCATGCTGAAAACACTGAATCTAATGTTTTAGGACATAACTTTTTCATTGGAAGACATGCCTTGAATTCCTAAATTAACACGTGACCTGTCTCAATAGCAAAGCAATTTTGAAAAAAATACATTCAGCGGCAAAAGGTGACTAATGACCACACATTAGCAGTATAATTAATTGTATTTGCACGAGTGCATCTTTTTTAAGTCCGACACCACGGACCCGAGCACATGAGGGTTGGCCCCTCCCGCGTTTAACCGTACGTGGCTTAGCCGTGTCCGGGGAAAAGGGGATCCTGGGGGTTGAGCCGAAGCCGGGTGTTCGGACCTTTACGGCCCCTCGGCGGAGGCAACACACCTCTTTGGCCTCTGCTTCACGTAGACGGCGCCCCCGGACTGACCCACCCGGGGGAAATCGGTAGTTGCCTTTTCCTGTCCTCCTCTCCACTCTTTGTCTTTCTCTCTCTTTCAATCTTTCCTGTCTTCTCTCTTCTACATTACTTCCAATCTTCTTGGCAGCGAGGGTTAACCTTGTGTGGGTAGCCAACCTTGGATATTCCATATTTGGTTATAGTGGTGGCGTACAGTTGGCGTTTGCAGTACCTGTCCTTTACAGATTCTGCAGCGTCCCCTTGTTGGGCTCCATGGTGGGTGGCTGGCGCCACCGCCGAAACAAATTCCGCATACATGGATAGTTCCTTTCCCGCACTTCCTGATCGCCGCCAGAAACGGGGGCGCACCGAAGCATTCCAATTTTTTGGCCAAAAAACAGAAATTTTTCCGCGTTTTCACGTGATCCATAGTGAGAAGCCAGAGAAGAACGCAAGAGCTGCATCACCTTTTCTCGTTGCGAAATGCTTGACTGAAACCATAGGACCAGGCTACAAGGCTACAAAGTTGGCAAGTGGAGATCTCCTGCTGGAACTCCGCGACAAAAAACAACATGACAAGTTACATACCCTAGTGTCTTTTGGCGAAATACCAATAACAGTGACCCCGCACCGCACGATGAACACCACTCGTGGTGTCGTCTCAGATGACGATCTCATGGACCTAACTGAAGCTGAACTTCTAGAAGGCTGGAAAGATGAAAATGTGATCAATGTAAAACGAATTAAGATGAGGCGAGATGGCAAAGAGATCCAAACGAAACACATTATTCTCACATTCGGTACAAGTGTTTTGCCCGAGACCATAGAGACAGGATACATCAAGATCAAAGTCAGGCCCTACATTCCGAACCCTCTGCGTTGCTTTAAGTGTCAAAGATTTGGCCACAGTTCGCAGAACTGTCGTGGCCGCCTCACCTGTGCGAAATGTGCCCACGAACATGCATCCGAATCCTGCGAAAACAAACTGCAATGTGTCAACTGCGACGGCGAGCATGCCGCCTACTCGCGGTCCTGCCCGTCGTGGAAAAAAGAAAAAGAAATTGTCACAATCAAAGTCAAAGAAAATATATCGTTCAAAGAGGCACGAAGGCGGGTGTCATACCTGCCAAAGAACACTTTTGCCGAAGTGGCGCGTCAGGGGGCAGCGTCGCAACGGCTTCCGGCGGCTGTCCGGCCCACACACAGTGAGCCGGCAGTGACGCCGTCCGCCCCCTCGGCGGCTGCAGCTCGCGCTGCTCCGCCAACTCACAAGAAGGGGCCATCGACCTCCGCGCTGGTGGCCTCCAGGGCCTCGTCCCTCGAGGCGAGGCCTTCTCGTCAAACCAACCGCTCGCAAGGGTTGAGCCGAAGCCGGGAGTTTGGACCTTTATGGCCCCCCGGCGGAGGCAACACACCTCTTTGGCCTCGGCTTCACGTAGACGGCACCCCCGGACTGACCCACCCGGGGGAAATCGGTAGTTGCCTTTTCCTGTCTCTCTCTCCCTCCAACCTTCGTCTTTCTCTCTCACTTTCAATCTTTCCTGTTTTCTTCTCTCTTCCACTTACTTCCAATTTTCCCAGGCAGCAAGGGTTAACCTGGTGTATTTTATCCAACCTTGGGTATTCTATATTAGGTTATAGTAGCTACGTACAGCTGGCGTCTGCGTTTCCTTCGGGTCTCGCAGCGTCCCCATGTTGGGCTCGGTGGTGGGCGGCTGGCCTAGCTGCCGAAATCGAATCAGTCCTTTATGGCTAAGATGTCATTCCCCCCACTTCATGATCGCCCTCTTTTTAAAAGAGGACGCACCGAAGAAACTTTTCAACTATTCAGCCAGCGCAAAGAAACGTTCCCCCGCTTCCATGTGATACACAGTCAAGACCCTGAAAAGACAGTAAGAACCATTTCACCCTTCACTGTGGCCAAATGTCTCACCGACACACTAGGTGCTGGCTACAAAGTGACGAAATTGAGCAGTGGTGACCTTCTTCTGGAGGTTCGCGACACTCAACAGCACGGCAAACTTTCAAATCTGGTAGCATTCCGTAATGTGCCAATCACTGTTAGCCCGCATCGATCAATGAACACAAGCAAAGGAGTTATCTCTGATGAAGACCTCTTAAGCCTAAGTGAGGAAGAGCTCCTGGAGGGCTGGAAAGAACACAACGTGATCCAAGTGCAAAGAATAAAGATCAAGCGGGACAACCAGGATATTCCAACTAAACATCTGATCCTCACCTTTGCGTCGAGTGAGCTACCGGAAACCCTAGAAACAGGATATACCAGAATTCGAGTCAGGCCTTACATCCCAAATCCCCGAAGATGTTTCAAATGTCAACGATATGGCCATGGTTCACAAAACTGCCGAGGCCTACTGACCTGTGCGAAATGTGGCGAACACGAACACGCATCCGACAACTGCAGTGGCACGCTCCACTGTCCCAACTGTGACGGTGGACACGCAGCATACTCTCGAACTTGCCCCACATGGAAAAAAGAAAAAGACATAATCACACTGAAAATCAAGGAGAACATCTCGTTTCAGGAAGCGCGGAAACGTGTTTCTTTTTTCCATACCACAGGGTATGCTGATGCGACGCGCAAGGGGGCAACGTCGCAGCAGACTCCGGCATCGGCCCGGTCCACAAGGAGTGTGGCCGCGCCGGTGCCACCAGCCCCCCAGGCGACAGCAGCCATCGCTGCTGCGCCATCTCTTAAGGAAGGCCCGTCGACCTCTGGGTTGGTGGCCTCCAAGGCCCTGCTTTTTGAGGCAAGGCCTACCCCGAAAACTCTCCGCTCGAATGAGCGGAAGTCCAGCGGCTCCCAGGAGTCGATGGACATAACTGCAAGCCAGCCGGCGCACTCAGCGCCTTGTGAGCGGAGCGAATCTCGCGACCGCTCCAAGAAAGACAAACCACGGATTACGGGGCCTGGAAAGGCTCTGTAAGCCACTTGACTCCTCTTGACACACAGCACAAGAACACAAACAATATGGATACACAAATATTACACTGGAACGTGAGAGGTCTTATGCACAACCTCGATGACGTTAAAGAGCTTCTACACAAATACAATCCAAAGGTGCTGTGTGTACAGGAGACATATTTAAAGCCAACGCAAACAAATTTCCTGCGGCAATATGCCATCTTCCGCAAAGATCGTGATAATGCTAACGCCCCATCTGGCGGCGTAGCAATAATTGTTGATAAGTCAGTAGCTTGTCGGCACTTAGTCCTTCAGACGCCCCTCGAGGCAGTATCAGTACGAGCAATTATTTGCAACAAATTGGTTACTGTCTGTTCCATTTACATACCACCGGATTACCACCTTAGCAAGACAGAACTTCACAGCCTAATGAATCAGCTCCCTGAACCTTACGTGGTCGTTGGCGATTTCAATGCGCACAACACTCTGTGGGGAGACTCCCGGTGTGACTCGAGAGGTCGACTAATAGAAAACATTCTAGTGACGTCCGGTGCTTGCCTATTCAATAAGAAAGAGCCAACATACTACAACATACATTACAATTCATATTCCTCAATAGATTTAGCTATTGGCTCTCCGACTCTCTTCCTCCACCTGCAGTGGAGTGTCATAAGCAATCTTTTTGGAAGTGACCACTTCCCTGCGACATTAAACTTGGTAAAACAAGAAAATGGTCCTCCGCATCCTCCTAGATGGAAACTATCAGCAGCAGATTGGTTGTGTTTTAAAGAGTCAACCTGCATATCATCGGATTTTATCAGTGATTTTAACATAGACGACGCCGTAGCGTATTTTACTGCTTTTATTGTAGACGCAGCAGAGAAATGCATTCCTCAGACAAAGGGCAGCTCATCTAAAAGACGGGTTCCCTGGTGGAACGACGACTGCAAGGAAGCGCGAAAGAAACAAAACAAAGCATGGAGCATATTGCGCCGATTTCCAACTGCTGAAAATCTCGTTGCGTTCAAGCACGTCAAGTCACAGGGAAGGCGGATGCGCAGACAGGCAAAGAGGGCAAGCTGGGAGAGGTTTCTCTCAAACATAAACTCTTACACGCAGGAAGCGAAAGTCTGGAATGGGTTGAAAAGACTTAATGGCCAGCAAACCCAGCCATTACCCCTGGTCAATGACCAAGGGAATACATTAAAAGACCAAGCTGACGCTCTTGGCAAGCACTTCGAGCGTGTATCCAGTTCAGTTCACTATTCCGAGGCATTCTTAAAATATAAAGATATAGCAGAACTCAACGTAATAAACCGCAGATGTAGACATGACGAACCTTATAACCTCCCCTTCTGTATCGCCGAGCTGAAAGCCTCCCTGGCTGCTTGCCTCAGCTCTGCACCCGGACCTGACAGAATCATGTACGACATGATTAAACACTTTCACGAAGACACTCAAATGACACTGCTTGCACTGTACAATGCTATATGGGCTGCAGGACATCTCCCATCTACATGGAAAGAAGCCATTGTAATCCCAGTCTTAAAACAGGGCAAGGACCCATCCTCTGTGACAAGTTATCGCCCAATTGCGCTCACTAGTTGTCTATGCAAGTTATTTGAAAAAATGATTAATCGGCGTCTTCTACATTTCCTGGAATCTAACAGACTACTTGACCCTTACCAATGCGGTTTCAGAGAAGGCCGGTCTACAACCGACCATCTCGTGCGCATCGAAACAAACATTCGGGATGCTTTCATACATAAACAGTTCTTCTTATCTGTTTTTCTAGATATGGAGAAGGCGTATGACACAACGTGGCGTTACGGAATCCTGCGAGACCTGTCGGCAATGGGCATCCGCGGGAACATGCTGAACGTTATAGAGAGCTACTTGCAGAATCGCACTTTCCGGGTCAAAATAGGTAATGCGTTGTCCCGTTCATTCATACAGGAAACTGGGGTACCTCAGGGAGGCGTTCTCAGCTGTACGCTCTTCATAGTCAAGATGAACTCACTTCGCACATCATTGCCTTCAGCCATATCTTATTCCGTGTACGTCGACGACGTACAGATAGGCTATAAATCCTGTAACCTTACAGTGTGCCAACGACAGGTTCAAGTTGCCCTGAACAAAGTCTCTAAATGGGCCACAGAAAATGGCTTTAAAGTAAACCCAAATAAAAGTTCGTGTGTTCTATTCACACGAAAGAGAGGGCTCGTAGCAGACCCTGAACTGCAACTACACGGACAGCTCATACCAGTAAACACAGAATACAAATTTTTAGGCACAATTCTAGACTCTAAACTGACTTTCATTCCCCACATAAAGTACCTTAAAGCCAAATGCTTAAAAGCAATAAACATTCTTAAAATATTGTCGCACACCACATGGGGCAGTGACAGAAAGTGTTTGTTGAACTTATACAAAAGCCTCATTCGTTCACGCATAGACTACGGTGCGATAGTCTATCAGTCCGCCGCCCCCAGTGCCTTAAAGATGATCGATCCTGTTCATCATTTAGGCATCCGCTTGGCAACCGGAGCCTTCAGAACAAGCCCTGTGCAAAGTCTTTATGTGGAATCAAATGAGTGGCCCTTAAACCTTCAAAGGTCCTACTCAAGCTTTATGTACTTCCTGAAAGTAAACTCGGACTGCCGACATCCTTGTTACTCCATTATAAATGACACTACGTGTTCCACACTTTTCCACAACCGACCTACCGCAATGCAACCCTTCTCACTGCGGGTGAGGAAACTCAGCGAAGAAAGCGGTGTCCCACTGTTTCAACACCATGTAATGGCTCCGGCAAAGCCGTTACCGCCGTGGCAATGGCAACTTATAGAAATTGACACATCGTTTGTTGATGTCTCGAAGCATGCTCCGGAAGTACATATCCGGATGCACTTTCGTGAACTTCAATCGAAGTACTCTTGCCCGGAATTCTTTACTGACGCATCAAAGTCACATGCTGGCGTGTCCTATGCGGCAATCGGTCCATGCTTTTCTGAATCCGGTGAAATGCATCCAGAAACAAGCGTATTTACGGCTGAGGCTCATGCCCTATTGTGTGCAGGGAAGTATATAATGAAAACAAAGCTTCAAAAATCAGTTATATTCACCGACTCATTAAGCGTAGTAAAGGCATTAATGTCTCCTCGTAAACACAAAAACCCTGTGCTCAGTGAGCTCTATTCAGTGCTGTGCACAGCATATACGTCTAACCAACGTGTCGCTATATGCTGGGTACCCGGCCACAGAGGTATTGAGGGCAACATGCTTGCAGATGAAACTGCCGTTTCCCTTGTAAGGAAGGGGAACACTTCCTCTATAGCTGTTCCTGCAATAGATATGAAGCACTTCCTGCGCAAAAGCCTTAGGAGATATTGGCAGCACTTATGGGACGAGGAAACAATAAATAAACTTCACGCCATTAAACCACAACTAGGGAATTGGCCACCCACTACGAAAACACGACAAACCGAAGTCATCCTTTGCCGCCTCCGAATTGGTCATACGTATGGCACGCACTCGCACCTGTTGACTGGTAATGAACCCCCTTCCTGTAGCAAATGTGGCGACACGCTAACTGTAATCCATGTCTTAATAGAGTGCAAGGAATTAGAGACTCAAAGAAAGAAATATTTTCCCTTAGCATACAAACAATACATACCTCTACACCCCGCAATGTTTCTGGGCACAGAACCGTTCTTTGACTACAGGTTAGTTTTAAAGTTCCTTGAAGATGCCGGTACATTGCGAGTCATCAGCCCCCAACATTCGTAGCACATCCTCTCTCCAGAGGCTGCTGCTGCGACAGCAGTATTATAGAGCACGTGCTTCTCAGGCCTTGCGTTCAAGGGTCCTGTTGAGGCACCAGTGCTACTTTCACGTACACGTTTTTACCTCAGAACAAACCATCCATGGTCATTTCCCACATCTCTAGTCACTGTCATCATTTTAATAGTTATATATTTTACGCAAGTTACAGCGACTGTTTTTAGGCCTATTTACAGCCACTTAACATACACCATTCACAGCACATTCCTCTATTAATAAACAACTCATCGGAAACTCATTACCATGTGTATGGCGCTCTTTGGCCATATCTGGCCCTTGCGCCATTAAACCCCACTAATCATCAACCAACCGCTCGCAAGAGCGCGTGTCCAGCGCCTCGCAAGAGGCTATGGACACAACAACCAGCCAGACGGCGCCAATTGCGCCTAAGGAGCCGCGAGAATCTCGCGATCGCTCCAAAAAAGAAAAAGCCCGCATCACAGGGCCCGACAAGGGCTCTGTAAGTTAAGTTAGTCTCTTAAACACACAGCACAAAAAACACTTTCAACATGAATACACAAATAATACATTGGAACGTCAGAGGACTCCTACACAACCTCGATGACGTTAAAGAAATCCTACACAGGTTTATTCCTAAGGTGCTGTGTGTTCAAGAGACACACCTTAAATCTACACAATCCAACTTTCTCCGGCAATACGCCATTTTCAGGAAAGACCGAGACGACGCTCTTGCGTCGTCCGGTGGTGTAGCAATAGTTGTAGACAAGTCCGTAGCTTGTCAACATGTACCCCTTCAGACGGCCCTTGAGGCAGTGTCAATTCAGGCAATTCTTTTCAATAAATTGGTCACAGTATGTTCTATATACATACCCCCAAATTATATTCTCGGAAAAACTGAATTTCATAACCTCATTGACCAGCTTCCCGAACCTTACATTCTCGTGGGAGATTTTAATGCTCACAACACGTTGTGGGGAGACTCGCGATGCGACGCGAGAGGTCGACTCATTGAAAATTTCCTTCTGACCTCTGGTTCCTGCCTTTTTAATAAGAATAAGCCGACCTACTATAACGCCCAACACGATTCGTACTCATCAATAGATCTAGCAATTGGATCTGCATCTCTTATGCCTGACCTTGAATGGAATGTCATTAACAATCCTTTTGGAAGTGACCACTTCCCTGTAATTTTAAACTTAATAACGCAGCACGATAACCCTCCCAATATTCCTCGATGGAAATTAGCATCGGCTGACTGGGAGCATTTTAAAGAATCAACTTTTTTACCACGAGATTTTATAAACAATTTTAGTATCGACGATGCCGTTGCATATTTTACCGCTTTTATTATTAATGCTGCTGAAAAGTTTATCCCACAAACTAACGGTGGTTCACTTAAAAGACGTGTCCCCTGGTGGAACAAAGACTGCAGAGAGGCGCGAAAGAGACAGAATAAGGCATGGGGCATATTGCGTAGATCGCCAAATGCAGAAAATCTTATTCAATTTAAACTCATTAAATCGCAGGGAAGGCGGACACGACGTCAGGCAAAGAGAGAATGCTGGGTGAGGTTTCTATCGGGTATAAATTCATACACACAGGAGGCAAAAGTGTGGAACGGCGTAAGGAAGCTAAAGGGGCAACAAATCCATCCGTTGCCTCTGGTGAATGACCAAGGCAATACCTTGCAGGACCAGGCAGACTGTCTTGGGGAGCACTTTGAGCGTGTTTCAAGCTCAATCCATTATTCACACCCCTTTATTAAATATAAACAGAGAGAAGAATGTAAGCCATTCGTACGCAAATGTCGACAGAACGAACCATATAACCTTCCTTTCAGTATTGCCGAGTTGAGAGCTGCCTTGATCGCATGTAAGAGCTCTGCACCGGGACCCGACAGAGTCATGTATGACATGATTAAGAACGTACACCCTGATACACAACTGACACTACTCGCACTTTTCAACACTATTTGGGCTGCCGGACATCTTCCGTCCGCATGGAAAGAAGCGATTGTGGTCCCTGTATTGAAGCAAGGTAAAGACCCTACCTCGGCGGCAAGTTACCGTCCCATAGCTCTCACAAGTTGTGTATGTAAGCTATTTGAAAAAATGGTTAATCGACGACTCATACATTTACTTGAACTGAACAAAATGCTTGATCCCTATCAGTGTGGCTTTAGAGAAGGGCGATCCACAACTGATCACCTTGTGCGCATTGAAGGAAATATTCGAGACGCATTTGTACATAAACAGTTTTTCTTATCGGTATTCCTCGATATGGAGAAGGCGTACGACACAACATGGCGTTACGGAATCCTGAGAGACTTGTCGCGAATGGGCATCCATGGCAATATGCTAAGCATAATAGAAAGCTATTTGTCTAAGCGTACCTTCCGTGTCAGAATCGGCAATGCCCTGTCACGTCCATTTATACAAGAAACTGGTGTACCCCAAGGAGGAGTGCTCAGCTGCACACTCTTCATCGTTAAGATGAACACACTCCGAGCCTCATTACCACCGGCTGTTTTTTATTCCGTCTACGTAGACGACATACAAATAGGCTTCAAGTCATGTAACCTCGCAGTGTGCGAGAGACAGGTACAGCAGGGCTTCAACAAGGTGTCCAAGTGGGCAGACGAAAACGGATTCAAAGTGAACCCCCACAAAAGCTCTTGTGTTCTTTTCACCAGGAAGAAAGGGCTTGTTCCAGATCCCACAATCAAAATGTATGGACAACAAATACCTGTGAACAAAGAGCACAAGTTCCTAGGCATCATACTTGATTCTAAACTTACTTTCATTCCGCATATAAAATATCTCAAGATGAAATGTCTAAAAACAATGAACTTACTGAAAATTTTATCTCACGCATCCTGGGGTAGCGACAGGAAGTGTTTAATGAATCTCTACAAGAGCCTAATTTCATCACGACTGGATTATGGTAGCGTGGTATATCACTCTGCTGCCCCTAGTGCGCTGAAGATGCTGGACCCCGTCCACCATCTAGGTATCCGCCTGGCCACTGGCGCTTTCAGAACAAGCCCCATTGAAAGTTTATACGTCGAATCAAATGAGTGGTCACTCCATCTGCAGAGAAAATACACCAGCCTCACATATTTCGTTAAAGTCCACTCTAATCATCAGCATCCGTGTTTTAATACCGTTAACGATATGACGTGCGCTACACTTTTTCGTAATCGTCCCTCTGTAAGACAACCTTTCTCACTGCGTGTCAGGGAGCTTAGTGAAGAAATGGATATCCCACTCTTCGAACATCGCCTAATGCCCTCAGCCAAGCTGTTACCACCTTGGGAGTGGCAGGTAGTAGCATGTGATATATCATTTGTAGAAGTTACAAAGCACGCTTCAGAGGTCGAAATCCGAATGCATTTCCTAGAATTACAATCCAAGTACTCGTGCACAGAATTCTACACAGACGCTTCTAAATCGCATGTCGGAGTATCTTATGCAGCCGTCGGACCGTCCTTCTCGGAATCTGGCGTACTCCACCCCGAAACAAGCATCTTTACGGCTGAGGCCTACGCAATATGGTCAGCTGTAAAGCATATAAAGGAATCTAAACTTCAAAAAACTATTATATTTACAGACTCCCAAAGCGTCGTAAAAGCCTTGAAGTCACCCTGTAAACAGAAAAACCCTGTTCTCATTGAGCTCTATTCTGTTCTTTGTAGAGCATACGCAACTAACCAGCATGTCATTATATGCTGGGTGCCAGGGCATAGAGGCATCGAGGGCAATGTTCTTGCCGACCAAATGGCCACATCAGTCACATCACCCGCTATCAACCCTACAGCTGCTGTTCCTGCAACAGATTTAAAACCTTTCTTGCGAAGGAAACTGCGAAGCCACTGGCAACGCTTGTGGGATGCAGAAACAAGTAATAAGCTTCATTTGATTAAGCCACAATTAGGTTACTGGCCTTCCGTAACAAAAACCCGGCGAACTGATATCCTATTCTGTCGTCTAAGAATAGGACACACGTACGGCACCCACAATTTTCTATTGAGTGGTAACGACCCTCCAACCTGTGGTAGATGTGGCGAGAGGCTCACCGTCCTCCACGTCCTCCTGGAGTGTCGGGAAGCCGAAAGAGAAAGAAAGAAACACTTTCCTCTAGCATATCGCTATTATGTCCCTCTACATCCCGCTATGTTCGTCGGTAAAGAACCGCTCTTTAACACCAAAGCAGTCCTCGCATTCCTGAATGATGTCGTGCTACATGTTATTAGCCGAACAAGTTCGTAGCGCATCCTCTCTCCAGAGGATGTTGCTGTGATTGTTTTTTATAGCACATGCCTCCAGGCCCTTGTGTCTCAAGGGCTCTGTTTAGGCACTTGTGCTTCTGGCTAATTCTTGCATCTACATTATTTTGGAAGTCATATCATTCTTTCGCAATGTATTGTTCATGTCTATAGTACACATCATTAGTCATTGCCATAATCTTATTACGTATAGATTTTACGCACTTTACAGCGACTGCTTTTAGGCCCCTATACAGCCATGCCACATCTAACCTTCATATAATTGACTATTCATATACCACTAACAAGCCATTACCATCGTCCTGGCGCTCTTTGGCCACACCTGGCCCTTGCGCCAATAAACAACAATAATCATCATCATCTTTTTTAAGTCATAGGTTAACAGCTGACACTCCCTGCATATGTATTCGCCAGTTGTACACGTTTACAAATTCCATTGCTGGCAGAAAAGTTCCAATTGCTGAACAGGTAGTATTAATACAAACATCAATATGTGTATTAAGAAAAAAAATGACAGCAGATCCACGAGGTGAACGATGATGAGTGGGCGAAGCTCCGGAGGGAATCATCGGATCTCCCGCTTAAGGGGACGCTAGCACAAACGCGTTAGAAACGTGCAGTACTCTCTAGTAAGGGGGAGCGGCCACAGCGTCTTGCGCAGCCATTTACACATGCCGGAACGTGCACCGCGTTTGCCGACGCCATCACATGACTGCTGAGAGAGTATACCCCCCGTATTCATAAACGCTCCTCGACTTGAACTTGACTTGCCACCGCTTTGGGCAGCGCGTTCGAAACGCGTTGAAGGTAAGGTGGAGAGGCCACAGCGACTTACACCAGCTTCTTACACGGGCCGTAACGCGCTAGCACAAACGCGTTAGAAACGCGCTAGAAACGCGGCCTTTCGTTAATGTTGGGTATTTATAGCCATCGTGGTGCGTTTGTCCGTGTCCGCTTCGTGGCGTAGAGGGCTAACGCCGCGCGCTCGAAAGCGAGGGGTCCCTGGTTCGATTCCGCGCTACGAACACAACTTCGGAATTTTTTTCTCATTTTTCTCAGACTGGTTACACACTACTACTACTACTACGACGGGGACGGAACGGGTGCCGCCATAAGGAGCTTCGCCCCTAAAAAAAGCAGGTTGTGACTAACCCTTTTCAGTGTGAACACTACTATAACTGGGTGATTACACCACAGGATATACAAATCTGCAGCGTTTAATGGTGCCTTATGTGCAGTTATTCCGAGTTGCACAAACTGTGCAAACATAGGGCAGTTTTACACTGGTTGGTACAATGGCATTCACAACCACAACGAAAGGCTTTACAGAACGAAGAAACAATCATTCACTGAGCTGCCTGGCTTTTTGACCATACCGTTTTAAATGAGTACGGCACAAGCACTTTGTGGCTACTGACTTCATAATTACAGTACGAAGCCTCAATTCCTCGAGAGTGCCAGAAATAATTACAGTACTTCAATTTTAATACGACCCGTTGAGACTTCATAACACAACAAGTAAAGGAGGTGATCACATGTAAAAGCCCATCAATCACCTTGGTGCAGTGGTTGAATGCCCTACAAAGACCACGTCACTGAAGGGTGACAAATTGGCCCTTTAAATTCAGTTGTTCATGTCTGGAAATTGCAGGGAGACATGTTCTTCCTTCTAGTTCGTTTGAGTAGTGAATGAACAGTGCCTGTGTATCTGCATCGGCATTAGCGGTATCGTTTCTGTGGTATTTAGCACAAAACCACCACAACACATTTCAGCAAAAAGGTGGCTCCTTTCTAACATCTAAGCTGCAACTACACTGTGCACATTTTGAGCTGATCACGTTAAAATGCAATGGCATTATTTTGTTGCAGTCGTCCGGAAGCAAGATTCCACAGGGTTTATTTCTAGGCCTATGACTATACCTCCCCCCTCCAAAAAAAGACAATAAAAGTGAGGTTTTCTGCCAGTACCTGTTTAGTGCTGCCTCAAAGATTGACACATGCTCAGGACTTCGCGACATTATTCAAAATTTGTGTTTTGGAAGAGGCTGGCGCAGCTTGAATGTTAGGCCTAAGATTACGCAGTGATTCTACACCTGTGTTATTCCTTACTGTACATAGACATGAAGGCTTTGCTGTCAGTTCAAGTGCACAAGTGGGCCAAACTTGCTTACTCAGTGAAACTGGTTAAATCTGAAAGTCGAGTGTGTGAAGATTAGTGGATGTTTCCCAACTTGACAAACATTGTTGCAAGAGCCTAAAAAGTATGATAGAAAACCAGATGCTTGCTGCAAGGAGTCAAAACAAATGCTTTCTACAGAACAGCCACACAGATACACCCATTTACTTTTTCGAAGCCATGGCTTTCCCATATAGCAAGTACATTAACGCTAATGTAAATGCCGCCAAATCAATTTTTAATTATCAATTTGTCTTTCCTGCTTTTTAGTTTGTAGAGATGGACATTACTACACTTGAAGAGATGGACAGTACTTCTACAGCAAATCAAGATGCGTAATAGACTAATAAACAATATTTCACTAACGCTGAACTGCACCATATATTGCAACATACGAACTGAAGCTAGCAATTTCAGGAGGCATATGGACTTGATTGAATTTTGAATCTAGCACCAGTTCCGAGATAAGCGATGTCAAACTTGCAGTAAAAACTTATTGCTCTACTTTTCTTTCTTTTTTTTTCAGGGAAGTCTTAAAATCACACTTCAAAAATTACAGGAGTACCACTCCACTATCCCATCGCAAACTTCACGGATGCATATCACGAAACAGATGCCATCCTCTGAACTCATTCTAAGTGGACATGCCCTTCAAAGTTCCCAGCTACAATTCGTAAATTACCACATGTGCAATGCAAGAATAGTTTAAAAGTTAGTTAGCCGGCCCTTGCGCCAATAAAAACTACACATCATCTTTAAAAGTTAGTTAGCAAAGCTTTGTTAATTAGTCAAATATTGATTTGCTTTCTTGTGCAAGTAATGTCCACATCCAAGAGTACATTGTTCAAGTTTGTTCTACAGATCATGAACAATTTTTAAAAAGTGTGTACAATTGTGTATGGAGAAATTTAAAATTGTGTATCGCAGGTATACATTGACGTAATGGATGGGTGCGAATAGTTAGGCTATAGGAAAATCACTCTCAGACTAAATATCTTTGCCGAAGTTGGTTGTGCCCGAAACTATATAATGAAAAATTGTAAAATGTTTGTGTCAATACAACACACGAAGTGCTGAAAATAAGGCATATTACTATAGACCTACACCATGTTTGTACACAGCGGTAGGTGCTGCCGATGTATTTTAGGCCCGCGTTCACCGCCCCCGCTTGCATGCACGGATGACACTTTTACAATTTTTTTTGTTCTTTTTTGAGTCGGGTGGGGGGTGCTAAAACCACGACTTCATATGAAGCACACGGTAGTGGGGGAGCTGGATTAATTTTGACTACGTGAGGTTCTTTAATATGCACTCAGTGCACATTCTTGTGCTTCGCCCCCATAGGGATACGACCGAACAAGGCGCTTGGCCTAGCTCACTGACCACCTCAGTGACGGCCGACAGCACTAGTGACCTGGCCTGCAGCTCATTATAGTGCACTTATTGTTGATGGCACAATTAACAAGGGCTTAAATGAATCGGTTTTATCGTTGTCGTTGGTGCGAATAGCAAACGAAACGTAGTACTTGCAAGCTGAGCCGCCTCGTTGATACGGCCGGCGCTTGGTTTCCGTCTACGACACGAAATGTCATCGGATCGTTGTTCCTGATCGTGCCAGTGCGGCGGGGCTCTGCTTTATGAAACACGCACAAATTTAAGATTTTTCTGTACTAGTTCGATACTATTGCTAACTATTTCATGTGAAAAACAAGCTGTAGCCGATTTCTACGTTGCCGTGAGCAGCGACAGAAGCGACCGGCAAGGTACCGGCCCTACGGCAATGCCAGCAGTGTAGGCCCGCGCAATCTGAGCTCTTGGCCGCGGCCATCTGATAACTCCAACTCTGTACTAACACTGTACATCTTATTTCGCGCTCGATATTCAATTGACCCGTTTAGGCGCATTTATGGCTTCAACACTGCAATTAACATAGCTGACTGTGCTGCCTGCATATGTGAACGTGCGATAGGATATTTACATTGCAGGTGGCTCAATTCTACGAGATGAAAATAAATTTGAATGAGACTAGTTTTATGGGGCATCTGCTCGTTCGACCTACACTCAAGGCAAATTCTAATATAGCTTTGCCACAGTGCAGCAAGAAATTGTAATGACACACTAATAACAATCCCGAGATCATAGGTTGGATAATGCACGTCACTCAAAATAAAAGAGAAGCTTAATGGTTGCGAAGTGTCTTGCACATAATGGATGATCTGGACTTTTTACAGCGGTCTTTTGACAGATAATCTTTTCACAGCGGTAGCCCATTGCTTGCGACGGTTTTCATCAACTAAAAACCTATGAAAACTTTAGCCTCCAGCATATTTCGAGGCAACTCAGCTCGTCAACATACTGCATTACCTTCATTGTAAAATCGAATAAAGACCTTCCAAATGGAACCGCATAACCACCTGCAAAACCCAGCGGCTGCTGTGGTAGCGCGACACGGGCGGCAGAGTGCCCAGCATGCGAAACTAAATTCCGACGACAGCGCCACTGCATTTTCGTGACGTCCTGCTGTAGGTGTATAAAAGTTGGCAGGTATGCTGGTGGCAAGGAAAATATTAACCATTTATCTACATAACACAGCAGGTAAAGACTTACGAATGGGGCCCTCAGATCCATGGGAGCAGGGCTCATCTGCAGCGCCATCCCGCTGAACAGCGTTTATAAGGTCAGCCGCTGCAGATCAAGTCAGGATTAGTACACGTGGAACAGATGAGAAAAACACTCGCATCTGAAAAGCAATTACACTTAGCGAATAAAGAAGACATTGCTGTTTGAATGTTGCTTTTGTAGAACCTGTGGCCATATTTATTCCAAGTCCAACAGGTGCCCTCTCTGTCTAAACAGGCACTAGTTGAGTCATACATTGCGGGAGACAGGCTAGTCATTGTCAACAACCATAAACATGTAAAAACAGGCTGGTTTCCATTGTCCTTTAACACAGAAGAACTATGACTGTGTAATCCATTAAAGTAGTCTTTATCCTGTCCCTCTCTGAAGCTGCCTCCTAGATCAGACCTTGGCAAAGTAAAGGCTGCCGGAAAACTTGTCCTCATGGCTTTTCAGCTTTTAGTGCATGGAATTGTGCTGCAAGTTTTGCAAACATGCCTCACTTGTCATATGTAATGGACTCAACATGTAATGGACATTTTGAAAAATGATTGTCTAGCAGTAATGTCATCGTTGGACATGGAGGGAATAGCAGGGAGTAGCGACGACAGGACAGACAAGCACTATGTCCCGTCTCCTCCCTTATGCATCTAGTTTATTACTCACTCGTGTGTGTGTATAAAGCACTCATGTGCACCACCATGAAATGAGGGACATTCTGGTTACATTATTCCACTCGTCGCCGCAGAGGTAGCAGCGCTCGTTAGCATGAAGTTCTTTGAAATAACATGAAGTTAAAACAAAAAGTATGGGGTGCCTTAAAATAGCCAGCATACTTACATTAGTATGATTGCATACATCTCAAGTCCCAAATTTTACTGCCAATTCGTACTACAGACCGCTGCCTTTTGCTTTTTTGTGCCAATTTAAATTTACAATCCCTACATAAATCAGGAACAGCATGCTCGATTCTATCATAATAAGTTAGTTCTTTTTTTTCACTATTCTTGCGATATACTCAAGGCGGTTGCTGATACCTTTAAGTGTGCAAAATACAGGAAACTGCAGGGAATCGCCTATGACAATTTGCTACATCAAGACCCTTCCCTACTTTTTCGCAAGTGAGAGATCAAGCTTTAAGCAACCAGACACATCAAAAAGGCTCCCACCACAAATGTAAGCTTGGTGCAGATGCTCTTAGCCCTCAATTGAAAAATACAGTAACAAACAGCCCATTAATGTAATTTAAAACACAGCCATAACAATTTTCTGCATAATGTATACAGAAGTTAGGAAAGACATTTTTGTTTTCAGTGTGCCTGCTGCCCTTTGCTGGTGTCTTCTACACAAGATATCTTTGCAGAACCCCATCAGGGCAGCGCTACTGCATCTTTGCACTCTCTCTGATGGATGTAAACTCCATCAGAGCTGCCCCAAAACGCTGCCGATGTTACAGAATTACACAAGGAGCATAGATAGCAGTGAACACACAGCTACTGCTCCCTTTACAGACTGCATTTGCAAATTAATGCAAAAAAGAAATAAAAAATGTCACATTTCAGTACCAAGCAAATGTGGCAAATACACATGTGCAAGGAATTGCATAGCAGTGAAGCATTGGAAACAAAAATAATAAAATTACTTTCCAGGCTGAAAATAAATCATCAACGTAAAATATGTAGAGAAAGCACCGTGATGTGTGTACTTACGAGATGTGGCAACAACAGAGACTGGGAACGAGCGCCAGCCTGTTTCGCCTGGCTGTGCAAGTTCTTGGACAAGTCTCACAATCTCGCTGTTTCGAATAATTTCCGGCCATACGCACATTTCTCTTTCTTCGTCCAGCCATGACAATGGCACAGTGGCAATACTGTTATTTTCTAACGGAAATTGCACTACAGCAAATAATTTGGGCATCCTGCACAAAGAAAATACCAGTGGTAATAAAGGGCAGGGGAGCATGGCACAGTAATAATGTTAATGCTAGTGCATTTGTGCCAGTATAAAAAACAGTGTTTACCTTAGGTCACTGACACTTTGGCAATAGTACAACGCATCTTTCAGCTGGTCCCATAAACTAATGCGCTTATTATGACATGCACACAAATAGGATACCAGTGAATTATATTGAATCACCTAACAGGCATATTAAGAGTATCTGAATAGGCATACTTGTCAAGTGAATGTATAATAATCATGGCAATTGCTGCTGCAGTAATTATTTGACAATGACAGGTTACTTGGATGAATGAGAAGGTCTGATGTTTGTTAGTGACAACCATATGAAGCCAACACATAGGGCCAAGGGAAGCATATAGGGTAAATTATTTATAGTGTTAATTTAAGTGTACAAATGATAAGGCAACGGAAAATGAACGTGTACAACAGAACAAATGGTCACCGATGGGAGCCAAAGCCACAACCTCTGCAATTACACGTGTTGCCATGTCAATTGTGCATGACAGTGGCGGTTCCCATGCTCGCATTTGAGGTTATATGCATGTGTACAAGGTCAAACAGAGCTAGACGGCACCATTAATGACCATGGCAGTAGATGTGGAACATTCTTTTGACCAATGGCACTGCATATTATGTAAACATTACGAGCTGATCATTTCAACAGTTCAATTAAAAACATAACTTTCCCTATGTTTACCGGAGGGGCGCTGCGATCGCCAGAGTGTGCGGACGCGTTCACTTCGGCTCCCGCTTTACTCAACGTTTTCGCGACGCTTTTCTGCGGTTTCAACGTTATATTTGTGCTCCACGGCTTTCTGAAGACACACGGACTCTGTGGACCCTTTTGGACGCAGTGAGGGCTATTTCTCACGTTTTTCAACGCTTTTCGATCGTCGCTCGGCCGCCGCCTCGCTAGCCCTTACGAGGGCAATCCTCACTCCGACGTGGCGCGCGCTCGCTAGCGCGGCGCCGTAGCTGGCACGGTGCTCCCTTCCAGGTATATTCACGCTAAACAATGGATTACCAAGTGTCGGGGGTGGACATTGACCCGGAGGACATCACGCCAGATCAAGGCTGGCAAATCGCCACGTCTCGTCGAGCAGTAGCTCAAAATGTAGGCGCCAAATCTACACCGCCATATGGCACTTTGAAACGCGGAGAGCTTATGCCCCGCGGTAGAGAAAACGCTAAAAACAACATCATCTGAGCGAGCAGAATGCCGCAACTGCCAAAGGACGATATCCGCATCATCATCAGACCCAGAGGGGGTACTTTTCGCGTCAATACGGTAAAGTACCCGTATATC
This sequence comes from Dermacentor silvarum, assembly GCF_013339745.2. Taxonomy (NCBI): domain Eukaryota; kingdom Metazoa; phylum Arthropoda; class Arachnida; order Ixodida; family Ixodidae; genus Dermacentor; species Dermacentor silvarum. The sequence continues at coordinate 19,246 of NW_023606630.1, read as the reverse complement.
CACGGCCTATCACACCGTTTAAAGAAAATAGGTCAACGTGCGAGTGTTAGGGTTGTCTTTTCAGCATCTACAAAATTGCAATGTCTGTGCAGACTAACCAGACCAGACCTGCCTGAGAAACGCATGTGCACAAAGAAACACCAGGACCCGTTTGTTGAATGTGCAGGAGCAATCGTTTACAACCTTCCTTTAAAGTGTGGAAAAAATTACGTGGGACAAAGCGGAAGGTGCCTCAACGAGCGTTTAAGGGAACATCGGTATAATGTAACAGAAAAGCGGGGTGGGTTCCTCGACGCTCACTGCAGGCATTGCAAGTGGGCTGATGCTGGGGCGGATGATAGTGACCGCTCGACGTGCGCTCCAGAATACAGAGACTGCTCTATCGTGGGAAGAGCACGAGGAAGAATAACTCGCGAAATTATCGAAGCAGAAATGATTGATAGGCTCGGGGATAACTGTATTTCACAACCATCACTTGCCCTTTCCCGCAAAGAGCTAGCCTATCTGCGTAATGGTATGTAAAGTATTTTTTGTAAACGGCGCATGTATGATGATGTACGCGAAACAGTTGTATATATGTGTGGGTCCTTTGCTCGAAATAAATATTGTTGCAAGTTAGCGCCTGTGTGTGTCACCTCTTCGTTCGTCCTTGTCTTTTCATGCGCTATAAGCCTCACGATGTCATACCAACAAGCCCAAATCACTGCATTGGTAAAACGTGTCGGTCCATTTACAGTCCTTAAGATCTCAATTGAAGATGTTGGTGTCTATTGCTTTAGTTTGCAGAAGAAAACAACTGTCAGGTCACGAAAGCATGTTTTGACAAGCAAGCGAAAGTATCCTAACATCACTGAAACCGGAAGGAGTGTGTAGAAACAAGTATATTGGTAAATTATCGTGCTCTGATGCTTGCCAGTATTTTGATAGGGATTAGAAGGTTTGTACCTTTATCTAAGAAAATGTCCTGTCACTACTATTAAAGAGACGCTAAAGGAGCTGTTGACGTGTTCACCACATTCTTTGGACAATCTACTATTAGGATAGATGAGTGTTTTAATGAGCACTAAAAAGTTGTAGAACTGTCCACCATGATCTCGTCAGGATAGACAAGTGTTGAAAACGCCACTAAAGAGCAACACTAAACCAGCTTGGCCTTTCTCAAATCTGTTTTCATGCATTTGGCAAAAAAATGTTGATTATTACTCTAGAAAATGAAGGCCACGCTGTTTTCTTCTGCTTCATTTTTTCTTTTCAAGTTTTGTGATGAATATTTAGCACCAGTGTGATATTGTGCATTTCTTTGTATTTTCTCACACTTGAGGTGCTTTGGCACGGGACGTATTGAAATTTGCTGGGTTGAGACTCTGAGTCTTGAGAATGCAATGTAGTTTCTTTTAACGAGAAACCTTAATACCCAAAAACGCGCTGTCAAATTTCAGGGTTGCTGTGACACCTGTTATTCATTTCTGCATTAGTTCTTGGTTTCCTTACGCAGCATAAGTTGCTCATTTGCTATTGCAGATGAGCAATTTACAAATAATTAAAAATAATTATGCAGCATTTGTTGCAAATTTTTCGTTGAAGACAGATAAGCTAATCAATGCATGAGGTGGAGATTCAGGGCTTTTTAACTTAGTGTGACGTGGCAACTTTATGAGCAAAGTATTCTTCCAATAAGCTTTATGGAGCACAGTCCTTTTACCTTTTGTTTCCTTTGCCATAGTGTTTTCTCACTGTAATGGTTAAAATGAATGCCCAACTTTCCGTCTTTCTTAGTGCCATTGTACTTGTTACGTGTAGTGTGAAATATTCACTCGGAGCCATGAAGACAGTGACATGTAGACGGTGCTGCCACGTAACTTCAGCCGCAAGATAAAAATATATCAACAACAGATTATCGTGGTTTTTCATCCGCTGGTAATGGCGGCTTAGCAAACTAAGTCAAACCAGCGTGCCTAGGTAACTCATCTGCCAAGGTATCGTGCCATTTGTTCCTTGAACTGAACAAAGGGATCTAATACAAGTTTCTTGAAATTAAAGCTTTGCAGATGAAAGCTAACTCATAGAGGGATTGAATCTAGAGCTGCCACTTTTTTATGGCAGTTGCTTTACCAACAAAGCTAACCAAAAGGGCAGCAATCAGTGGTGTGAGCGCAAGTAGCAGACACCTCAAAAGTGCAGGAACTTGTTTAATGAAGTGCAACAGACTCCTCTGCTGGTGGGAGATCTGACCTGAGAGTGACCAGCTGTCAGTTTGCCTGAAGTGTCGTTGTTCAGTCGAGACCTCTGGGTTCTTTCTAGAAGTGATGGCCAATGACACACTGCAGCTTGAGGTCCCAGCATTCACTTCATTCTGTCCTCTCTGGTATTACAAGTGCACACACATGGAAAGCTCCATGCTCGCACTGAGAGCCATTAAGTCTAGTCAGCAAATCGGCGCATCTGCCCTTTCCAATAAAATTAAAGCAGAAATGTAGCCATCCAAACACTTCTCTAAACATTCACAGAAACCAAAAATTTAGCGATAATAGTAGGGCCTTGTCATCGTGGTTTCAGAAGCAGGGTTCTCTTACGTACAGTCGAGTGCAAAATTTTAGACACCACGGGAACAGCGACTAAACTGCATCGCTGCGCCTTCTCACAGCTGCGCGCCTAAGTTCGATAGCGCGTACTGCACAAGCGCGTCGTTTTTCTTTCTGCCAGCCTGCTCGTTTGATCGCTTCAACTGTGCGCGCACCATAAGGCGGGAGAGAGCGCAAGGTGCCACTTCTGCAGTTACCGTGGAATCACAGAGCGCAAAAGGCATTGCTGCTTCCTGACCTTATCACATAATGCGATTTCAGAAAAAGTGACGCAAAGCATGTGTTCCACGCCGCGGAACGTCTAGAAGCGAGGCGCAGAGGGTGGCACGCTCCCAGCGCTGCCAGTGCAAATGAAGTGTTTTCGACGCGATATGACAATATCTTCACTCGGGCAATTCCACGATGACGGCAGAAGTGGTACCTTGCGCTCTCGCCCGTGTTCTGGTGTGTGCTCAGTTGAAGCGACCGAACGAACAGGCTGGCAGGTAAAAAAGGACGCGCGTGTGCTGTACGTGCTCCTTCAACTTAGGCGCGCAGTCGTAAGAAGGCACAGCGATGCAGTTCAGTCGCCGCTCCAGTGGTCTCTAAAATTTTGCACTCGACTGTACCATCATTCCGATGGCCTGCTCAAGCCATTCTCTTGGCCATTAAGCTTGATCTTTCGATATTTTACATCAAATGTGTACTGCTGAAGTAAGACTCCACCTGAGTAGTCGTCCGTTTTTACGTGACATGTTCTGCAGCCACTTTGAGTGGACAGTGGTCCATCTGAAACGTGAACTTGGAGCCATAAAGGTAGCATGGCAGTTTTTGTGTTGTCCAAACTAGGCACGCACAGTCCTTCTCGGAGGCGCTATAAGCCTCCTCTAAAATAATTAGTTTGCGGCTAATGTAGATGATAGGGTGTTCCGATGAGGTGAGTTCTCTCAGAAGAATGTTAACCGGGAAATTAGTCGTGTGGCAAATCAGTGTGAGCAGCTACTTGTGCTCCAAGGAAATCATAGGCGGCAGTATCACTGTATGAATAACAAAGGTCCGAAATAGCTCGGATAATATAGGAACCAGCTTCACTGGTGCCTTCCACTTGTCATTACGTTTCCCCACCCACTGGTATACGTCTCACTGCAAAGTTTTCTGTGTCGTGAGAACGTCCTGGCCAGTAAAACCCCTGGAGCAGCCTGGCTTTAGTTTTCTTTATCCCCAAGTGCCCCGACCATGAATTATTGAATTATCATGGGCCATATGGAGAATGTCTGCCCAGTATTTAGCCAGTACCACTAACTGTTCAAAAGATCTCTCGCACTTGTCCTGAGGGGTGTGAAACAAAAAATTCCTTATGTTTTAAACACTTCACATTCTCTCACGCCACACCCTCCAGCTGACACGGATCCAACCGCCCAATACTTTCATCTGCCATCTGTTGTTCGTGCATATTGTTAGCACTGACATTGTATGGCTTCTTAAACGCAAACGAACTTGATGACAATACTCTCTCATCTGTCGCTTCTTTGGCTGCGCTCGGATTGGGTGCTTCTCTGCCTTTCTCGACTCTACCACGTTTCCTTGAAAGACCGTTTTTATAGTTAGTGAATTTGTTTCCTTGTCTTTCCTGTGCACCAACATAGCTGCCATTTCGCGTGCCTTTGAGAGCCAAGACTGTGCCCTTGCAAAAGCTTAAACCCTTGTCTTTCAGAAGTTGGTCTGACTTGTTCAAAAAAAAAATTCAAATAAGGGTAATGAACGGGAAGGTTCTTTGACGCCGTGGCTTTGGTCTCGAGCCTACCAAAGGGACCTTCAACGATTACTTTGACCACTGGCAAGCAGAAACTGAACATCAATCACCTGTCTAATCCATACGCATTCACCAGTGTAATCATCTGTGTGTACCAACGACGGATGAATTTGGTCAAGGGTGGCTGTGAAAAACTCTGAATACTTTGCACTGTTTATTATTTATTGTCTAGTCGTACATGTACCTCCCCAGAAGTTTATAGTTTTCCAGTACGTGTTGCTTATATACGAGAATACATTTCTACGATGTTGAAAAAGAGCTGTCATATGTCCTAGCCGCTTGAACTTGTTGCATATTACAGGTCACGTCCCCTCGAAGCCTTTTTTTCCCGACTGTTCAGCGCGCTTGCCATTTGCTCATTATCCTGTTCCTGTCCATTGCTGGGCGTGCTGTTTCCCCTACTCCTCAGTTCTCTCGCACCCTTTCTGGCGGTGTCGCTTTTGTGTCCACCCCAGGAGCCTTTCAAAAGGGAAGATGACACACTGGCCCCTTCAGTTTAGCCATTCATGCTGGTTAAGCCTGCACGAGGTGTACTCCTCTAACTTTGCATCTGCTTGAATGGTCGCTATGGTTCTATCTTTGATACAAATTTTCATGGGATCAGACAGACCTTTATAGAATTGTTCTAGCCCTTTTTAACTCCACAATGTTGTTGTGGCTACCGAATGCTTTGACACTCTTCAACCATTCAACTAAACTTGTCTTTAGCTTAATAGGCATACTCTCTGTAGTACTTGCCTGCCCTTACCAATGCCACACGAAATCGCTGCCAAAAGTCTTCAGTGGACAAGCGGAATCTAACAGGGCCGGCTTGAGTTTTCTCTTGTCGTTAGCATCTTCTACATTCAACCGTGCAACAAGGTCGGACGCCCAGGATGACAGCAGTCAATAGAATATGAGGCCAGGTAGGACTAGAATAGCCCATTTTCTGACACGTCATCTTAAATATGACAAAGAAATGTTCTATGTCATTAAATTCTTTATCTTGAAAAAGAACTATTTGATTACAATGTGTGGTGTTTGCAGGCTTTGCGAGTTACATGCCAATCAATTTGCGGATCTCTAGGTCTATGCACTTCCTTTTTAGCTCACGTTCTTCCTCTCGTTGCCTCATTTCAAGGAGCTGCTCTTACTCTATCTTTCCTTGCGCTTCCTCTTTCTTTGCTCTTTCTCTTCTTTTTCTTGGCGCTTCCTACTGTCAATCAGTTCCCAAAATTCTCGTAGGTCTTCATCTGCGCCGATGGCTTGAATGGCCTCAAAAATACGAGGCTTTCTGTTTACTTGGCTAACGTCCACCCCCCCCCCCCCAATTCTTTACATATGATTGATTATTGTGGTTTGTTGGCGCAAGGGCCACTTATGGCCAAAGAGCGCCAAGACGATGGTAATGACTTGTTAGTGATATATGAATAGTCAATTACATGAACAGATGTGACATGGCTGTAAAGGGGCCTAAAACAGTCGCTGTAAAGTGCGTAAAATCTATATGTAATAAGACTATGACAATGACTAATGATGTGTACTATAGACATGAACAATGCATTGCAAAAGAGTGATAAGACAAAATATTACAGACGTAACAGTTGGCCAGAAGCACAAGTGCCTAAAACAGCGCCCTTGAGACACAAGGGCCTGGAGGCATGTGCTTTAAAAAACAATCACAGCAACATCCTCTGGAGAGAGGATGCGCTACGAACTTGTTGGGCTAATAACATGTAGCACAACATCATTCAGGAATGCGAGGACTGCTTTGGTGTTAAAGAGCGGTTCTTTACCGAGAAACATAGCGGGATGTAGAGGGACATAATAGCGATATGCTAGAGGAAAGTGTTTCTTCCTTTCTCTTTCGGCTTCCCGACACTCCAGGAGAACGTGGAGGACGGTGAGCCTCTCGCCACATCTACCACAGGTTGGAGGGTCATTACCACTCAATAGAAAATTGTGGGTGCCGTACGTGTGTCCTATTCTGAGACGACAGAATAGGATATCAGTTCGCCGGGTTTTTGTAACCTAACTGTGGCTTAATCAAATGAAGCTTATTATTTGTTTCTGCGTCCCACAAGCGTTGCCAGTGGCTTCGCAGTTTCTTTCGCAAGAAATGTTTCATATCTGTTGCAGGAACAGCAGCTGTAGGGTTATTAGCGGGTGATGTGACTGATGTGGCCATTTGGTCGGCAAGAACATTGCCCTCGATGCCTCTATGCCCAGGCACCCAGCATATAATGACATGCTGGTTAGTTGCGTATGCTCTACAAAGAAAAGAATAGAGCTCAATGAGGACAGGGTTTTTCTGTTTACAGGGTGACTTCGAGGCTTTTACAACGCTTTGGGAGTCTGTAAATATAATAGTTTTTTGATGTTTTGATTTCTTTATATGCTTTACGGTTGACAATATTGCGTAGGCCTCAGCCGTAAAGATACTTGTTTCTGGGTGGAGTACGCCAGAATCCGAGAAGGACGGACCAACGGCTGCATAAGGTACTCCGGCATACGATTTAGAAGCGTCCGTGTAAAATTCTGTGCACGAGTACTTGGACTGTAATTCTAGGAAATGCCCGCAGGGGCGTCTGCGTCAGCAGGCGTTTGGTGTGTTGCGACACCACGGACCCGAGCACATGGGGGTTGGACCCTCCCGCGTCTAACCGTGCGCGGCTTAGCCGTGTCCGGGGAAAAGGGGATCCTGGAGGTTGAGCCGAAACCGGGAGTTTGGACCTTTATGGCCCCCGGCGGAGGCAACACACCTCTTTGGCCTCGGCTTCACGTAGACGGCACCCCCGGACTGACCCACCCGGGGGAAATCGGTAGTTGCCTTTTCCTGTCCTCCTCTTCAATCTTCGTCTTTCTCTCTCACTTTCAATCTATCCTGTCCTCTTCTCACTTCATTTTACTTCCAATTTCCCAGGCAGCTAGGGTTAACCTTGTGTGGGTAGCCAACCTTGGATATTCCATATCTGGTTATAGTGGCGGCGTACAGCTGGCGTTTGCAGGACCTATGTTTTCCAGGTCCTGCAGCGTCCCCTCGTTGGGCTCCATGGTGGGTGGCTGGCGCTGCTGCCGAAACATTCACCTATACTTATGGAAAGTTCTTTCCCCCAACTCCCTGATCGCCGTCTGAAACGAGGGCGCACCGAAGAAGTCTTCAAGTTTTTTGGACGAAATACTGAGAATTTTCCTCGATTTCATGTGATTCATTCTGAGAAAAAAGAAAAGGCAGCGAAAATGATCTCACCTTTTCTGGTTGCAAAAACACTGACTGAAGTTTTTGGTCCAGGTTATAAAGTTTCCAGGCTGGCAAGCGGTGATCTCCTTCTGGAACTCCGCGAAAAGAAACAACACGAAAAACTGTCACATCTATTGTCATTCGGGGATCTCCCAGTGACAGTCACACCACACCGTACTATGAACACAATTCGTGGAGTCGTTTCCGATGCTGATCTTATGGAACTCTCTGAAGCTGAACTACTAGAAGGCTGGAGTGACCAAAATGTGATCAATGTCAAGAGAATTAAGATGAGGCGCGATGGAAAAGAGATCGAAACAAAGCACCTAATTCTAACTTTCGGAACAAGCACGCTGCCCGAGACCATTGAGACTGGGTACCTAAAGATGCGGGTCAGACCGTACATCCCCAATCCTCTCCGATGCTTTAATTGCCAAAGATTTGGCCACAGTTCACAGAACTGCCGAGGCCGCAAGACTTGCGCTAAATGTAGTGCCCAAGAACACCCATCTGAAAATTGTGAGAGTACTCCACACTGCGTGAACTGTGATGGGGAGCACCCCGCATACTCGCGATCATGCCCATCCTGGAGAAAAGAAAAAGAAATCGTGACAATCAAAGTAAAGGAAAATATATCATTCAAAGAGGCACGCAGGCGGGTAGTGTACCTGCCAAAGAACACCTTTGCCGACGTGGCGCGTCAGGGGGCAGCGCCACAACGGCCTCCGGCGACTGTTTGGCCCACACAACGTGAGCCGGCGGTGACGCCATCCGCCCCCTTGGCGGCTGCAGCTAGCGCTGCTCCGCCATCTCAGAACAAGGGGCCATCGACCTCCGGGCTGGTGGCCTCCAGGGCCTCGTCCCTCGAGACGAGGCCTTCACGTCAAACTAACCGCTCGCAAGAGCGCGTGTCCAGCGCCTCGCGAGCGGACATGGACACAACACCAAGCGGGAGGGCGCAGCCAGCGCCTAAGGAGCGGCGCGATTCCATCGACCGCTCCAAAAAAGAAAAATCGCGTGTCACGGCGCCTGGAAAGGGCCCGTGAGCTAACTTTGTATTCTTGAACGCACAGCACAAAAACACATTCAAAATGGACACACAAATTTTACAGTGGAATGTCCGAGGACTCCTCCACAACCTCGATGACATCAAAGAACTCCTACATAAATATAATCCAAAGGTGCTATGTGTTCAAGAAACACACCTGAAACACACGCAAACAAACTTCCTCCGAAAATATGCTATTTATCGTAAAGACCGCGATGACACGGCCGTGTCATCCGGTGGTGTGGCTATCGCAGTGGACAGAGTTGTTGCCTGCCAAGAACTAAAACTCCGTACGCCCCTAGAGGCAGTTGCTGTTCGCGCGGTGTTGTTTAATAAACTAATTACTATTAGCTCTATATACATCCCGCCGAATTATAAACTCCGGAAAACCGAATTTCAAAACTACATTGATGAACTTCCGGAGCCATACATAGTTGTCGGGGATTTAAACGCGCATAACACTTTGTGGGGAGACAGCCGTTGTGACGGAAGAGGGCGTTTAATAGAAAATTTTCTTTTTTCCTCGGATGCATGTTTACTCAATAAGAAGGAGCCGACGTATTATAGCGTTGCGCACAAAACCTACTCCTCAATAGACTTGAGCATAGTATCCAGTACACTAATACCTTACCTTGATTGGAACATTATTAAGAACCCTTACGGAAGTGACCACTTTCCAATAGTCATAAATGTAACAAAACAGACTGAATGCTCTCCACATGTTCCCCGATGGAAAATTGAATCAGCAAACTGGGTTCTCTTCAGAGAAATAACGTATTTAGCTCAGGGTGACATTGCAGGTTTTAACATAGACGATGCTGTGGCCTACTTTACAGGCTTCATAATAGAGGCTGCCACAAAATCCATCCAACAAACTAACGGGCTAGCCAAAAAGCGTCGCATCCCATGGTGGAACGACGATTGTAGAAAGGCGCGGAAACAACAAAACAAGGCTTGGAGATTGCTTCGCGACTCTCCAACTGCCGAAAACCTCATAAATTTCAAACAGACAAAATCCCAAGGCAGAAGAACACGTCGACGTGCTAAGAGAGATAGTTGGGAGCACTATCTTTGCAGTATAAATTCCTATACAGACGAGATAAAAGTGTGGAACAGAGTAAACACATTAAAAGGACGTCACACAAAATCACTCCCCTTGGTAAACACAGAAGGTGATAACCTGGAAGATCAAGCTGACTTCCTGGGTGAACATTTTGAACGCATCTCCAGTGCATCACACTACACAGAACACTTCTTGAAGTTCAAAGAACGCGCAGAGCGACAGCCCCTCGAACGTAAATGTACGCAAAATGATACATACAATCGACCATTTTCGCTCGCTGAACTTAAGGCATCTCTAAACTGTTGCAATAACTCCGCACCAGGTGGCGATCGTATCATGTACGAAATGCTTAAGCACCTGCACCCTGAAACCCTAAAAACACTATTAAGTCTTTTCAATGCCATGTACGCAGCGGGTTACATTCCAGCTTCGTGGAAGGAAAGTGTCATCATCCCTATACATAAACAAGGCAAGGACCCATCCTTAGCCATTAGTTATAGACCAATAGCATTGACAAGCTGTATTTGCAGGTTATTTGAAAAAATGATAAACCGGCGCTTGATTTGTGTGCTTGAAAGTGACAAAATCTTAGACCCCTTCCAATGTGGTTTCAGGGAAGGTATGTCCACAACAGACCACCTTGTTCGTATTGAGTCTTATATTAGAGATGCCTTTATACACAAGCAGTTTTGTCTCTCAGTATTTCTGGACCTAGAAAAGGCTTACGATACGACATGGCGCTACGGAATCCTCCGAGATCTTTCGGCGATGGGTGTCCGTGGCAACATGTTGAACACTATCGAAAGTTATCTCTCTAATCGTACATTCCGTGTAAGAGTGGGTAACGCCCTGTCTAGGGCCTTCACCCAAGAGACCGGTGTACCGCAAGGGGGCGTGCTTAGCTGCACACTATTTATAGTAAAAATGAATTCCCTGCACACAGTCATTCCACGCACAATGTTTTATTCCGTTTATGTCGACGATGTGCAAATAGCCTTCAAGTCATGCAATATTGCCATCTGCGAAAGACAAGTGCAGCTTATAATAAACAAATTGTCCAAATGGGCAGATGAAAATGGTTTTAAAGTAAATGCCCAGAAGAGTACTTGCGTACTCTTTACTAACAAGAGAGGCGTAACGCCAGTTCCAAGCATTGCATTCAAAGGAGATGCGCTCTCCGTGAGCAGCGAGCACAAGTTTTTAGGATTGATTTTAGATTTTAAACTTACGTTTATTCCTCACCTTAAGTATCTGAGGGCAAAATGCCTGAAGACAATGAACCTTTTAAAGCTTCTCTCGCGTACGACTTGGGGTAGTGATCGAAAGTGTTTGCTTAACTTGTATAAATGTCTTATCCTCTCACGCCTTGATTACGGGTCTATAATTTATAATTCAGCAACGCCAAGTGCATTAAAAATCCTAGACCCCGTCCACCACCTGGGTATCCGTCTCGCGACCGGTGCTTTCAGGACAAGTCCAATCCAGAGCCTGTACGTAGAGTCGAATCAGTGGTCGCTTCATCTGCAGCGGTCATACAACAGTTTCACGTACTTTCTGAAAGTACAAGCAAACATTGAACATCCTTGTTATTCAACTATAAATGACGTGACCGCTGCCACACTCTTCCATAATCGACCTGCCGCGAGAAAGCCATTCTCTTTGCGTGTGAGGAACCTCAGTGAGGAAATGGGTGTTCCGCTTCTTGAACAATGTCCTGTGGCTCCAGCGAAACTGTTGCCGCCGTGGCACTGGCAACTCATAGAGTGTGACACATCGTTCGTAGAGGTCACTAAACACGCACCAGAGGCACACATTAGAATGCATTTCTTAGAACTCCAATCTAAATACTCGTGTACAGAGTTTTATACAGATGCTTCCAAGTCACATGCCGGTGTATCTTATGCAGCCATCGGTCCATCGTTTTCGGAATCCGGTGTACTGCACCCGGATACAAGTATCTTTACGGCTGAGGCCTATGCAATATTATCGGCTGTAAAGTTTATAATGAAATCTAAACTCAAAAAGACTATCATATTTACAGACTCGCAAAGTGTTGCGAAAGCATTGAAATCACTCTGTAAACACAAAAACCCTGTACTTAATGAGCTCTATTACATTCTGTGTAAAGCGTATATATCTAACCAGCATGTCATTATATGCTGGGTGCCGGGCCATAGAGGCATTGAGGGTAATGTTCGAGCAGACCAAATGGCCACATCAGTTACATCTCAGGCATTACATCTCCTTACAGCTGCTGTTCCTGCAGCAGATTTGAAACCTTTCCTGCGAAATAAACTGCGCAGCTACTGGCAACGCTTGTGGGATGCGGAAAAAAATAATAAGCTTCACTTGATAAAACCACAGTTAGGTTTCTGGCCCCCCGTAACAAAAACACGACGAACTGATGTCCTGTTCTGTCGTCTAAGAATAGGACATACATATGGCACCCACAATTTTTTGCTTACTGGTGATGAACCACCAACCTGTGGTAGATGTGGTGAGAGGCTGACCGTCCTCCATGTCCTCGTGGAGTGTCGGGAAGCTGAAACAGAGAGAAGGAAATATTTTCCTCAAGCGTACCGATATCATGTCCCGCTTCACCCCATTATGTTTCTTGGCGAAGAACCGATTTTTAATGTCAAAGCAGTCGTAGATTTTTTGAACCATGTGGTCCTGCATGTTATTAGCCCAACTAGTTCGTAGCGCATCCTCTCTCCAGAGGATGCCGCTGTGATAATTTTTTATAGCACATGCCTCCAGGCCCTTGTGGTTCAAGGGCTCTGTCTAGGCAGTAGTGCTTCTTGCCAATTACTGCATCTTAAATATTTTAAATATCGTGTCATTCTTTCTCAGTGCATTCTTCATTGCATAGTACACCTCATTATTCATTGCCATGATTTTAGTACATATATATTTTACGCACTTTACAGCGATTATTTTAGGCCCCTTTACAGCCCCGTCACATCTACTTCTCAGAATTCATCGCTCCACTGCACACTCACAAACACTGGCATGGCGCTCTTTGGCCATAACTGGCCCTTGCGCCACAAAACACCACACATCATCAATTCTAGGAAATGCATTCGGATTTCGACCTCTGAAGCGTGCTTTGTAACTTCTACAAAGGATAGATCACATTCTACTACCTGCCACTCCCAAGGTGGTAACAGCTTGGCTGAAGGCATTAAGCGATGTTCCGGGAGTGGGATGTCCATTTCTTTGCTAAGCTCCCTGACACGCAGTGAGAAAGGCTGTCTTACAGAAGGACGATTACGAAAAAGTGTAGCACACGTAATATCGTTAACGGTATTAAAACACGGATGATGCTGATTAGAGTGAACTTTAAGGATGGTGAATGTTAGAGTGAACTCTATGTGAGGCTGGTGAATGTTCTCTGCAGGTGGAGTGACCACTCATTTGATTCGACGTATAGACTTTCAATGGGGCTTGTTCTGAAAGCTCCAGTGGCCAGGCGGATACCTAGATGGTGGACGGGATCCAGCATCTTCAGCGCACTAGGGGCGGCAGAGTGATATACCGCGCTACCATATTCCAATCGACATGAAATGAGACTTTTGTAAAGGTTCAGTAAACACTTCCTGTCGCTACCCCAGGATGTGTGAGATAAAATTTTCAGTAAGTTCATTGTTTTTAGACATTTCACCTTGAGATATTTTATATGCGGAATGAAAGTAAGTTTAGAATCAAGTATGATGCTTAGGAACTTGTGCTCTTTGTTGACAGGTATTTGTTGTCCATACATTTCGATAGTGGGATCTGGAACAAGCCCTTTCTTCCTGGTGAAAAGAACACATGAACTTTTGTGGGGGTTCACTTTGAATTCGTTTTCGTCTGCCCATTTGGACACTTTGTTCAAGCCCTGTTGTACCTGCGTCTCACACATTGTAAGGTTGCAGGATTTGTAACCTATTTGTATGTCGTCTACGTAGACGGAATAAAAAATAGCTGGCGGTAATGAAGCACGAAGCGTGTTCATCTTCACGATAAACAGTGTTCAGCTGATCACACCTCCTTGGGGTACACCAGTTTCTTGTATAAATTGACGCGACAATACGTTGCCGATTTTCACGCGGAAGGTACGGTTAGACAAATAGCTTTCTATTACGTTTAGCATATTTCCACGGATGCCCATTCCCGACAAGTTTCGCAAAATTCCGTAACGCTAAGTTGTGTCGTACGCCTTTTCCATATCGAGAAATATCGACAAGAAATACTGTTTATGTACAAATGCGTCACGTATATGTCCTTCAATGCGCACAAGATGGTCAGTTGTGGACCGCCTTTCTCTAAAGCCACATTGATAGGGATCAAGCATATTGTTCAGTTCAAAGAAATGTTTAAGTCGGCGATTAATCATTTTTTCAAAAAGTTTACGCAGGCAACTTGTGAGAGCTATCGGGCGGTAACTTGCCGCCGAGGAAGGGTCTTTGCCCAGCTTCAAAACTGGAATAACAATAGCTTCCTTCCATGAGGAAGGCAGGTATCCGGCAGCCCAGATAGAGTTGAAAAGTCCCAGAAGTGTCATCTGTGTGTCGGTGTGTAAGTTTTTAATCATGTCATACATGATTCTGTCAGGGCCCGGTGCGGAGCTGCTGCATACGCTCGAGGCAGCTCTCAGCTCGGCTATATTAAATGGACGGTTGTATTGTTCATTCGGTCAGCATTTGCGATCCAGTGACTTAAGTTCTGCTATTTGTTTATGTTTAAGGAATGATTTTGAGTAATGTATGGAGCTTGATACACGTTCGAAGTGTTCGCCCAGAGCGCTGGCCTGGTCTTCCAAGGTATTCCCATGGTCGTCAACTAAAGGTAATGGGTGGATTTGCTGCCCCTTTAGCTTTCTTAGGCCATTCCTTACTTTACTCTCTTGTGTATAGGATGTTATACTAGAGAGAAACCTCTCCCAGCTAGTCCTCCTTGCCTGTCGCCGCGTACGCCTTCCCTGTGATTTTGCCAGTTTAAATTCGATAAGATTTTCCGCAGTCGGGGCGCGACGCAATGCGCCCCACGGTTTGTTCTGTTTCTTTCGTGCCAGTCTACACTCCTCATTCCACCAGGGAACCCGTCTTTTACATGAGAGGCCTTTTGTTTGTGGAATGAATTTTTCAGCTGCGTGGAGTATAAAACCAGTAAAATATGCTACTGCGTCGTCAATACTAAAATCGTTGATAAAATCTGGTGCTATGTAGGTTGATTCTTTAAAACCTTTCCAGTCAGCAGATTTTATTTTCCAACGGGGGGCGTGGGGAGGACTGTGATGCTCCTCTATCAGAGTCAGTGTCACAGGAAAGTGGTCGCTCCCGAATGGATTTTTAACGACATTCCATTCCATATAGGGAAGAAGGGTAGCAGAGCCAATCGCTAAATCTATGGAAGAAAATGAATTATGGTAGATGTTGTAATATGTGGGCTCTTTTTTGTTGAACAGACATGCACCAGAGGTTATTAGAAAGTTCTCTATAAGCCGACCCCTGGCGTCACACCGGGAGTCTCCCCACAAAGTGCTGTGAGCATTAAAATCACCGGCAATAATGTACGGTTCCGGGAGCTGGTCAGTTAGCGTATAAAATTCTGTTTTGCTGAGTTTGTAGTCTGGCGGTATGTAAATAGAACAGATGGTTACCAACTTGTTGAAGAGTATCGCTAGCACGGACACCGCCTCAAGTGGTGTCTGAAGAGAGAGATTCTGGCAAGCAACAGATTTATCCACAATTATTGCTACACCTCCAGAGGAGGCAACAGCAACGTCACGGTCTTTACGGAAGATAGCATATTGTCTGAGGTAGTTTGTTTGTGTGGGTTTTAGAAGTGTTTTCTGAACACACAGCACTTTTGGGTTATATTTTTTAAGGAGTTCCCTAATATCGTCGAGGTTGTCGAGAAGTCCTCTCACATTCCACTGTAAAATTTGTGTGTCCATTTTGAATGTGTTTTTGTACTGTGCGTTCAAGAATACAAAGTTAGCTCACGGGCCCATTCCAGGAGCCGTGACACGAGATTTTTCTTTTTTGGAGCGGTCGATCGAATCGCGCCGCTCCTTAGGCGCTGGCTGCGCCCTCACGCTTGGTGTTGTGTCCATGTCCTCTTGCGAGGCGCTGGACACGCGCTCTTGCGAGCGGTTAGTTTGACGTGAAGGCCTCGTCTCGAGGGACGAGACCTTGGAGGCCACCAGCCCGGAGGTCGATGGCCCCTTGTTCTGAGATGGCGGAGCAGCGCTAGCTGCAGCCGCCGAGGGGGCGGATGGCGTCACCGCCGGCCCACTACGCGTGTGCCAGACAGCCGCCGGGAGCCGTTGTGGCGCTGCCCCCTGACGCGCCACTTCGGCAAAGCTGGTTTTTGGCAGGTGCAATACCCGTCTGCGTGCCTCCTTAAAAGTTATGTTTTCCTTTACGTTAATAGTTACTATTTCCTTTTCTTTTTTCCAGGTTGGGCACGACCGCGAGTAGGCGGCGTGCTCCCCATCACAGTTAACACAATGTAGAGAGCTTTCACAAGACTCGGAGGAGTGTTCAGAAGCACTGCATTTCGCACAAGTTTGGTGGCCTCGACAGTTCTGTGAACTATGGCCAAACCGCTGGCATTTGAAACGTCGTAGAGGATTCGGCACGTATGGCCTAACACGAAGCTTGATGTATCCGGCCTCGATGGTTTCGGGCAGAACACTCGAGTTAAAAGTAAGTATCAGATGCTTGGCCTGGATTTCCTTGCCATCGCGCCTCATCTTGATCCGTTTAACATTGATTACATTCTGCTCACTGAAGCCCTCCAGGAGTTCAGCTTCACTCAGCTGCAACAGATCATCATCTGATACAACGCCACGGGTGGTATTCATGGTACGGTGCGGGGCTACTGGTACTTGAGCTTCTCCAAATGCCACTAGGTTGGGTAGTTTCTCGTATTGTTTCATATCACGGAGCTCCAAGAGGAGATCCCCGCTTGCCATCCTAGATGCTTTATAGCCTGGTCCAAAAATATCAGTCACAGTCTTTGACACAAGGAAAGGCGAGATTGTTCGTACTGATTTGTCTGTTTTTTCTGAGTGGATCACATGAAATCGGGAAAAGTTCTGTGTTTGACGTCCAAAAAACTGGAAAACATCTTCGGTGCGCCCTCGTTTCAGACGGCGATCAGTGAGTGGGGGGAAAGAACTTGCCATAAGTATAGGTGAATGTTCGGCAGCAGCGCCAGCCACCCACCATGGAGCCCAACTAGGGGACGCTGCAATACCTGGAAAAGATTGGTCCTGCAAACGCCAGCTGTACGCCACTACTATAACCAAATATGGAATATCCAAGGTTGGCTACCCACACAAGGTTAACCCTAGCTGCCTGGGAAAACGGAAGTAAAAGGAAGTGAAAAGAAGACAGGATAGATTGAATTGAGTGGGCACTCGAGCAGCACTTTCGGCATGGCCCGTAACTCTTGCTTCTGTCCTGTGCAGGCTGCTATCGCACTCCTGTTGGCGCTATCAACGGACACACTCACCGACTTGGAATGCGTTTCCGCGCATGCATCTTCCTGACGCAACCTGTGTTTGCATCGATGTCGACGCGCATTTTCCTGCCGTGGTGTCATCAGCAAGGCTCGTCTTCCGTGCGCCAACCACATCGACCACTGCATCGTCCATCAAGGAACATTTAAACGACTTCCCTGGAAACTTCACCTTCAGTGGGCACTCGAGCAGCACTTTCGGCATGGCCCGTAACTCTTGCTTCTGTCCTGTGCAGGCTGCTATCGCACTCCTGTTGGCGCTATCAACGGACACACTCACCGACTTGGAATGCGTTTCCGCGCATCTTCCTGACGCAACCTGTGTTTGCATCGATGTCGACGCGCATTTTCCTGCCGTGGTGTCATCAGCAAGGCTCGTCTTCCGTGCGCCAACCACATCGACCACTGCATCGTCCATCAAGGAACATTTAAACGACTTCCTTGGAAACTTCACCTTCAGTGGGCACTCGAGCAGCACTTTCGGCATGGCCCGTAACTCTTGCTTCTGTCCTGTGCAGGTGTGTACTAAACTTTCCTTATACGCTAGAAAAAGTGATGACCGCTTCTTAGTGCTGTTCCCGTGCCCACGGGTGCTGTGTGAGACCATTTGTGAATGCTTGAATTTGTCATTTGCCTTATTGTTAATCTGTTCAGGGGATGTTGAGACAAACCCTGGGCCTAATACTAGGGCGGACGCACTTTTTGATATTGAAACACTGCCTGACGACCCTGCAGAACAAATGAAGATAATGTTTCGCTTTATTAAAGATATACACTCCGCTCACTCCAGTCCTCAAAAACTTTAGCCGAACAAGCTGCCGATATTAAAGCTATCAAGAATGGCCAAAAAAATATGGAAGCGAAATTCACAGTATTGAGCAAACGGATGGACGGTATGGAAGAAAAATGCAATAATTTCGAGGCACAGGGCGTAGTACTGTCTACTATGCAGAGCACTGTCGGGGCCCTAAAAGAAGAAAACGCAATTCTGCGAGCTCGCGCCAATGAGCTTGAAGACAGATCTCGGCGAAACAATCTAATCATTCGCAACATCCCAGACGCTAAAGAAACATGGGAACAAACCGAGAACAAGATTATTTCTGCTTTGAAAACCGTACTTCCATCTTTTTCATCCGACTCAATTGAACGTGCTCATCGGTTAGGCGTTTTTTCACCAGGAAAATGCCGACCCGTAATTGTAGATTTCTCGAGTTTTAAAATAAAGGAAAATATTCTTTCACTACGTAATCACCTCAAAACAAGCAGTATCACCCTCAGCGAAGCTTACTCCCCCGCAACCCGTCTCGCTCGGGGAAATCTTATCGAGTTTGGTAAAAGTCAGCCCGGCGCACCTGCGTTTAAACTCAGATACGACAAACTACTTATGAACGACAGGTGCTCGTTTTTGATGCCGAAATGAAATGCGTGACAGAAAAACCGTCGCAGGGCCAACGCGCAAGGAACATAGTTCCCGCAGGTAATTTGACTTAGCGGAGCGAGAGGGGAAGTGGACAGACTTCACAACACCATGTGTCCATCTTTTTTACTAACATTAGAAGTGTGCTGAGCAAATATTTTTCATTGTCCTCGGCGATTGACACTTGTTCTCCACACATTATCGCCTTAATAGAAACGTGGCTTTCGAGCAACATTAATGATTCCGAAATCTTTGAGGATGCCCATCGCTTCGCTATTTATAGGGAGGATCGTGCCGCGGGTCGAGGAGGCGGCGTTCTACTTGCTATTTCTAACGACATTCCTTCTTCACGAATTTCTGTTGCTACTGACCTCGAAATCGTCTGGGCTACATAACATTCATCACCAGAAGGCAATTATAGGCGCATGCTACCGACTTCCTTCTTCCTCACCCACATTCGTTAGCGAATTGCACGATGTAATTAATAACGTATCATCACGCTTTCCATCGTCGCCCCTTTACTTATTAGGCGACTTTAACCTTCCGAACATTAAATGGAACACTCAACCTCCTTCATTACTGCCTTTTTCGTCTCAGGCCAAAGAATTTTTA
>NW_023606629.1:0-40001 GCF_013339745.2 Dermacentor silvarum | reverse complement strand
TCTTATGATAACATTTTTACGAACGAAACCGCCTTGAGTGCGGTATAACAAATGCAATATGTGCGAAGTATACGCTGGCCTAAATTCAATAATTAAAAAACATCAATTTATTTTCGTTAGATACACGTTGATTGGCGTGAGTCGCCGCGCTGCCGCAGCCCCGCTGCCTAAACTCTCGTCGTTGCTTGCTTGCTTGCTTGCCTTCGAGAGTGGCTCGTACCGACTATGCGGGATTGGCCAAGAATCGGGGGATTAAAGGAAAACAATTATCGGAGTTTAATAAGGATCACTTTTGAAAATTTTTGAATGACTAAAGGAATTATTCATATAAAATTTAAGAATTTAGCAAGGAAATCGTCCTGATTCAATTATATACCCCACAACAGTTGTACCAACATCCCTATGACAATGTCCGAGAGAAGAGGCACCAAAAGATAGAATATTTTGTATCGTAATAATTATTCCAGCACTGTGAAATTTTTCTTCTAAAGAGTGTTTTCTTAATGTGGAAGAACAGCGGTATGACAGGAAGAAGTGTTCTATTGTTTTGTCTTCACCACAGTATGAGCACAAGGAGGAGGGCGCCAGACCAGATCGATGCAGATAAAAGTGTAATGTAGGAATGCGACATCTGAATTTGGTAAGCAGGACTTCAAGTTTTCTATTATGGCAAAATTTTCTGTTCCAAGGAAATAGGAGGTGTCGATAATCAGTTGGATTTATTATTGGCAGGTTTTAGGAGTCTTGCATGACTGCCCGTCTCCTGAACCTAACCGCGGTTATGTAATTTGATACAGGAAGAATCGGAAGCACTGGACCACGAAGGGCAGCTCTCGCTAAGCTGTCAGCTAATTTATTAATAACTAATCCTATTTGACCAGGCACCTATACCAATCTAATTAGTGTTAAGTTAGAAGGTTTAATACATTGAAATTTATGTGAAACTTGTGAGCCACTATTTGCAGTGAGAGCTGAACATAATGACAAAGAATCCGTTACTATTACAACTTCCGAGATTGATGAGTGCACTTTTCGTAAAGCCAATATAACCGCCAAAAACTCAGCTAGAAATTCTATGTTGTCTGGAAGTCTTGAGGAGAACGACATCTCAAAAGCAGAAGAGAAAATTCCAATTGCAGATTTTTCTTCTGATTGCGATGCATTTGTCGCTATGACGGCTTTTATTTTCAACTCCAATAAGTGATTTTCTAATAGCCCATTTTGTATATTGTAAGGAAGAAGTTTTGCGTTTTTTGGACATATATCTCGTCGAAAATAATTTGAAGATTCTCTCTCTCCCTGCAAATTGGAGGGATCTGGCATAATCGTACATCTAAGGGACCAACTAGTGCCTGCACGAAAGCGTCCTGACGAGTGTGGAGCCGGGGCCAGGAAGATCGAAAAAATATTGCAGGCTGGGAAATAACAATGATTTGTAATTTTATAGGGAATTCATACATTTTTAAGAGGGTTTGGACCGTTAATAACCGAAATCTGCACAAAAGAGAAGGTAAATGTGTTTCGAGGTATGATACATTGTTGGCAATGAACTTTGGCAATCCAAGGCACAGGCGTAAAGCTTCCCGTTCCAGAAGAACAAGGGGATGTAATTTGTATGCCGGCGCACTTGAATATAAAACACGTCCGAATTCCAAAATTGGCCGTATATACATTTTGTAAATTTTATACATGTTGTTGTCGTAGTCGTCGGCGTCGTTGTCGTCGTATCTGTTACCCGCATAGACACAGCGAAGGCTTCCGTTCCCTGACGACCCTTGTCTTCCTCGCTGAAACCTCGGCCATCCTCTTTGAAATAAAACTACTTATTTATTCATTCATTTAGTGATCCGTTCATTTGTACCATTTCCGTACACTGCTGCAAGATAGGTGGAATCGTACTTCGTGCCTCTGTGCCCTTAGAGAGAGGGAAAAAGTTTAATGACATGGAAGGCAGAGAGGTCGGCCAAAGGTAGTGCGTTGCTCTAGCAAGCCACTCAGCGCGGGGGGAAGTGGAAGAACGAAACAAACATCAACGAGATGGGTGACGATTGCGACAGAGGCAAGAGGCGAAGCGCATAATAAGGAGGTATTTTTATTGCCGAGAGCTCCACACCAGCACTTTTAAGTTATAAGTTCAGCGAAGGTCTGGATGAGGTAGCGCAAGACAGGAGTTATTGGAGATCTCAGGGACAGGCCTTCTTCCTGCAGTGGACATAAATATAGGCTGCTGATGATGGTGGTGACCGATATAATTTCTTCTGAGAGACACACCAATTCTAACTATGATGTTGATTACGGTTATTATTATTATTATTATTATTATTATTATTATTATTATTATTATTAGCACAAGCTAAATTTAAAATTTTATTATTTAAACCATTATTTCTAATGATATGGATAGCCTATGTCTAGAGAATAAATATGCTGCTGTATGTTCAACTCGCTACAAATTGCTTTGCGTGCTTTTTTGGCACTGAAAAAGACCTGAAGACTGCAGTGACCCCTTCGGCAGAGTCTTTTATCAACGGTGTGTGAAATGCACGTGAATTATAAATGTCTCAGTATTGCTTCTCTTTCCAGTAGGTAATGCTAGCGACTCACACACACAAAAAAAACTTATTTTAATTTACAACATTTATTGGGGATGCAAACATAGCAACGAGCATGCAGAGGTCATAAATATATATAATTAACTTAGTAACGGAAGTGAGGCCCAGCCGGATTCACTCGAAATCAGAATCGATAGCAGTCGTGCGCAGCAGGCCTTTTATATAGGACTCAGAATAAAAAAGAAGACGCTGCACTTTCGCCGCAAAGGCGAAGCAGTATATTAGTGATAGCGAAGCATAAGACAATTACAGAAAGGAAGATCCTTCCAGCGCACCCCCAACTTGAAAGCAAATGTTTTTTTTTTAATCCAACCGAGAAGCAATCGCGTTCACCGCTGATTCCGATCACGCTCCACTTCGAATTTTCCCGCGCAGCGTACTTTCGCACGTCGCCAGTAAAAAAAAAAAGTCGGTTACAACTTAAGAACACATGAGAGGCGCCCCGCCCTGGTCACTGAAGCGCAGCAGCCGATTTCCACCGCGACTAAATAAATAGTCCCGATGACGCGACTCGGCCCAGCTCGAAGCGCGGGCTGCCATGTGCTCTGTCGGCGGGGTCACCGGCCGTCCGGCTCATGACGTCAGTCCAGGGTGCGCGGCCATTGGTGGACGCTCGTGTGCGTCCGCCTATGAGGGGCACATTTCGCTGCCTTCTAAAGTTGTACACGGAGTATTTCATACTTGTAGTTGGTGGAAAAATTATATAAAATTGCCCGGTCCCATGTAAGGCTCTTCAAAATTGCGGCAAAAAAGTGCGGCTCTCACACGACTCTTTACGTTGGTTATATCGCCTATATAAATTGTAGTAACATTTGCTTACTAATTAAAATAACAAACATCGTGCGATGCACCGACCATGTAAGCCTGTAAATATATCGCTGGATGACCACGAGCAGTCGCTATCACAACGCTGGCATTATGAAGAACGCCGGCAGCGGGGACGAGAATCGTAGAGCCATGCGATTCACCGCCAGTCCGAAAATAAGATTCATCATCATCATCTACACATTTTTATGTCCACTACAGGACGGCCTCTATCAGCGATCTCCAATTACCCCTGTCTCTTAACTTAGGCTCTGCGATCTGCAACACTTTGGGCGCGGTAAAACAGCCTAAGAAGGAAGACAGCGCGCATGAAGTTAGCAGCCATCCCTGCACGCCCTTGATCATTGCACCCCCCCCCCCCCAATGATTACCAACAATTGGATACGGCACGTGGGCCGCGTAAGCGTCAACCGCGGGCAGTCATTCGCAGCTGCGGCAGGGCTAGATGAGAAGACGCGTGCTCTCCTCCCCATGCGCTCATTTGATCACGTGACCTCCAACTAACCCGAATATTGACCGCGTGGGAAGGTAATGTGGATCAAGCCGCCATGCTTTTCAGCTCAGTGTTACGCGCTTTTTCTCGCACCCACAGTGTATAGGTCGCTCACTGAAATGACTTTTGGACTTGATACGGAATATCACGGCGACGACGACCGCGAAAACTTACCTGGAGTGTCGATACAATTGCTCTCGCAATAAAAGGAGACATAGAAAACCGGCGTCGAGCTCGCTTCTACCGCGGCTGTGGACGTTGCAATGAGCACCGGCTACAAACACAGCATGAGAACCAACGAGAAAACCAACAGTGGTCACCTCGCTTATCGGTACTTCGCCAGAACCCGTCTGACGCTGAAAAGGAAACCTATTTTTCACCGTATAAGCACCAGTGGAAATATAACACTAGGCGCGCGGGGAGACTGCGCACGCGAAAAGACCCTTACCAGATTACGACGAGTACGGTAACGACAATGCCCAAGGCATCAACTCGCCTTTTTTATTTCGATAGCAATTATATGGACACTCCAAAGCAGATTTCTGCCGTCGCCGTCGCCGTCGCCGTGAGGTTCCGTATGACGTCAATGGAGATGAAATCGTCGCCGCGCGCCGCCGAACGCTGTATGTGCGAGTGAAAGAGCGCGAGGGACGCGCGCTTTCACGGGGAGTGAACGCACGGCCGAGAACAAACGCGCGTTTTGCGCTGTGCTCCCTTAAGGGCTGCAGAAGTAGGCGTCTCTTTCCTCCTCTACAATCACCATATATGTAGAGTAAACGTACCTTCTTCCGACCCGCGAAAGGCTGTGGGGGAGGGGGGGAGGCTGCCGGCAGGGAAGGGAGGCGACATTTAGCTGCGGCACCAAGTGCCTACTTATATCAGAGGCTCCGGCAACAGTCACCAACGCCGCACGTATTTTGAGCGAACCCGGGCAAAACGCCGGCGGCGTCGACAACAGTTCTGCGTGTTGTCGGTGCTGCTGCATGTCCAAGTTTATACAGCTGATAAAGCTGCTATCATTACTCCGTATAACTCTCTTCAAATTTGCTATCGCAATTGATGCTTCGTCTTTCAGGTGAAACTGCGACAACTTTTTTTTTTTCTTTCGTGAATTACATGCCGGAATGCAGAGCTTCAAACGAAACACCACCCCTGGAGCAGATGGAATAACGTATGCAATGTTGAGAAACTTGCCAGATAATTACCAAGAGGCTCTGCTGGAATATATTGTCACGGGGATTCACAAGTACACTGGAGAGACAATATATACAGGCTGCTGCTACCAGAGAATGGTTGACAGCATCTCACGAGGCTTGTCCCGTCTTCTTCCTCTTCGCCTAGCACAGCGGTCCTTTAATGGCAGGCTCATACACAATGCCTCGTAACATCACCCCCGGCGGACTGAGCGCCGTCACGGTGCCCTCTAAAGGTAGTCAGCACTGCTGGTGTAGTAGAGTTTTAGCCGCGACACATGGACAACATCAGCAGCAGACGTAAAAGAAGAAGACGGGCGATGTTGGAGCAGAATGATGAGGTAGTCAACGTCGTTGAGCTTGCGGAGAACTTTGTAGGGTCCTGTGTAGCGAGGGAGGAGCTTCTCATACAGGCCTTGGCGTCGAGACGGCGTCCAGAGTAGGACCAGAGATTCAGGACGGTACTCCACTTCGCTGTGCCGGCTATCATATCGCTCTTTTTGGGAGGCCTCTGGCTCGAGAGAGGACGTCCTGAGCATATGCGGTTGGTACGGATGGATCAGCAGGAAGGAGTGTCTCGAAGGGCAACGCAGGGTTGCGGCCGTAAAGGAGAAAGAACGGCGAATAGCCGGCAGTGTCATGACGGGACGAGTTGTAAGCAAAAGTAACGTAGGGTAGGGCGGCGTCCCAATCGCGGTGATCAGTAGAGACGTACATGGACAGCATATCCGTGAGAGTTCGGTTGAGCCGCTCGGTAAGACCGTTGGTCTGTGGATGGTAGGCTGTCGTAAGGCGGTGTTCAGTAGAGCAGCTACGCAGAATTTCGTGAATGACCTTTGCAAGGAAACAGTGGGCACGATCCGTAAGAAGCTGACGCGGAGCCCCGTGTCGAAGAATGACGTCATTGAGCAGAAAGTCTGCAACGTCGGTAGCGCAGCGGTGGGCATGGCGCGCGTGATGGCATACCTGGTGGCGTAGGCGGTTACGACGGCAATCCATTTGTTGCCGGATACGGACGTAGGTAGGGAAAGGTCCGAGCAAGTCAAGGCCGATGCGGAAGAAGGGCTCCGGTGGAATGTCGACTGGTTGAAGCAGGCCAGACTGAGGAAGAGCAGGACGTTTGCGGCGTTCACAGCGCTCGCAGGCAGCAACATAGAGAAAGAAAAAAAAAGTTAAGAGAGGACACTCCGCGAAATCTGGCCTCAGGAAGTACGTCACGACCACGTAACAAACTAGTGCTCTCACCAAACGCCAGAGGACGCAAGTGCGAAAAACAAAAAGTTATCATCAATTAAACAGAATGTTTTTTTACAAAATAATAATTATGCGCCTATATTTGACATGTTATTTATATATAAAAACAATTTATTCAACGCACCTTACGTGGTTATTTTTGTTCAGCCGCACTGCCATAAGCAGCATCTACGATTTCGCGCCGAGAGTACTCGCCATACCAGCATGCGACAAGCCCAGGCATGACCATAGGCATGACAGCGGGAAGGTTTCGTCAACGTCGGCTGCTTGGGTGTTTTCGTGTGTGAGACAGCAGGTGAGGTACGTTTTCAAGCGAAGCTTGTTGAATTACATGTTGTTGGGCTAGTTGGGTCATTGAATCAGAAAAAGGTTACAACTGCGCGAATAAGACGCCATGTAAGAAACATAAACACGCCCACACGCGTTGCGCTTCGTGTGGGTGGGCGTTTCTGTGTTTCTTACGTGGTGTTTTATTCGCGCAGTTGTAATCTTTTAACACGAAAGTGTTTTATTCCGGGGTCCACCAAGACTTCACTGACGTATTTCCGTCACGGAAATACGTCATAGAACATAATACAAAGAAAGAAACCAGAAGAAAAAGTTCCACAAACATGCAAAATTTGGGAATCGAACCCACGACCTCTCGGTCCGCGACGATAGATCGCCGAGCGTTTAACCCATTGCGCCACAAACGCATTCGCAGAGAGCTACACAGACGCGCCTTATATATCTAACACTCCTCCGTGTACCCGCGCTCTTGCTCGGGGCGGTGCCGCCGCCTATGAGCAGAAAAGAGAAGTACTGCATTATGACACTAAAGCCCGGGATACATGGAGCGAACTTTCTCGACGAACTTCACGCGTCAAGTAACGACGCGGCGACACGACGCAGGATGTTTGCTGTGTTGCAATACATGCGGCGAACGCCGCCGCGCGTTGGCCGCCGTGTTGGCGGCGGTCCCGGCCGCCCGCTTCGAACTGAATTTGGCGTTGTCCTTGTAGAATTCACTTAGTTGGAAGCAAATGACTGCGTAAACGGCTTTCGCTTAGTCTCAGGCCGCTTCGACGACAGAGTATTATGGATAACCTTGAGTAGTTTTCGAGATCGCTTCTCGTTTCGAACGCGTCTAAGCCTAGCGAAAGAAATATCCGATGCCAACGCCATCTATCGGGGAAGTCGGGAGATAGGCATGACGACAGCATGTGGCCTCTGAGATCAGAAGATTTCTGTTGAAGGTTGTTGTAGAGAGCTTGCACTGCTTGTCTGTTTCCTCGCAGATCAGCGGATATGGGATGTACAAATACAACGCGATTCCTGAGAGATCATACTAGGAACTACTCAATCGGTGCAGAGACATGCAGACACGGCAACACCAACGCGATTGCAGACGACGCGAAAAGGCGCGCGCGCGCGAAACACCAGCATGCATTGCGACCGGAACTAGTGCCTCCTGATTGGCTGTCGTCCACCGCTGCGCGCTAGACGCTTCCGGCGGCGGCGTTCGCCCGACGAAAATGTTTGGACAGGCAGATCGGCTGCGGACGGCAAATTTCTTGACGCCGGCCGTCGGACGTTCGCCGCCCGACGAAGTTCTTCGCTCGGACGCCGGTTATTCGCTCCATGTATTCCGGCCTTAACGCGCACCGACAGTGAACGCTTCGGTGGTCTCAGTACTACGACGCCTCGATGCCAGCATTCGAAGGGACGCTGGCATCAAGAAGCACTACCAACGCCACCTAGGTGGCGTTCACCGTACTCAGCACAGCGGAGCGTGGCCTCCGCAATTAGCTCTGAAAATGTTTCTGAAGTTGATCGCGGAGGCTGCAATTACGACGCGCTGTACGCGCTGATTTGACTCGGTGACGATTCAGTTACGTGCTTTGTCTTGCGCGTTGTATTAGTGTGTCAGTTACGTGCTTCGTCTTTCGCGTTGTGCTAGCGTGTGCAGCGTAGTGCAGCTTCCATATGCACGACGGTTGCTCATGGTCATCGACGTTGGTAGTCGTGATGGAGGAGACGTGCCACCAGGCGTCAGCGTGGGTGCATCAACGCCTAAGGGCGCTTTAGCCACAAAACACCAATAGACATTATATATCAATGTGCAATAAACATTACACTACTTCTGTGAAGACACGTTTCACTTTCGTGTTCTATACCGATTCCTATATAAGAGGGATCAACCACATTTTTTTTCTGGAGCTTGTGAGGACGGCGAGGTTTGCTAAAAACACAGTTTGCGGCTGTATGCGGCGGCAAGACGTGAACAGTGTGCAACGTATGCAGAATCGCATTCGGCTCGATGGAACGGAACGCCTCCGTCCCATCGTGGAACGCGTACAAGAACGCGTACAAGATTTCGCCCTAGTATAACAAACTGGGGCACGGCGTCAAGCCGAGGCGACGCGTGCTGTGCGCTGAGCTCGGTGCGAAACATTAGGGAGTTTTCGAATAGCGTACGAAAAGCTTGCGGCGTAGCGGCGAACGCGTCGTACGCCGCAAGCTTTGCTTTCGCTATTCGAAAACTCGAAAACTCCCTGTTGAGGAGCGGTCGCTGGGCCTCGCATGCTTCACGACGCGTTTCCCGAAGCCTCGGACCACGAATAAATCCTGGTGTGCATTTACTGACATTTTCAGACCGCGCTGATGCCATGCCGTCCGGCGGTCCAAGCTACGGCAGCTACTGCTGTGTTTCGTGGTGCTTGAACAATGGCAGAACCCACAAGAAGCCAGGGACGAGTTTCTTCCGCATACCACGGGACGGCAGGTGCGCTAAAGCTTTTTTATGGTTTGCATGTCTTCAAGGTTACTTTTCGTGCTTGCTCAGTGAGGCTAACAATAACAAAATCACTGTTCGAGCACTTCGCCTTCAGCTGATAGTTCATTGCCGATGCAGGATGACAGCATGGATGCAGTATGCCGGACGAGATGATCTCCTGAGTAAGCCGGCCAGCCTATTGTACGCAACGTACAGGGTTTGCAGCGACCATTTTACTGCTGAAAGTTTCATGGACCCTGGGCACACAAGGCTTACAAGAATGGCTGTTCCCAGTGTGCAACCAATTGCACCATGTAAGTGATTGACAGAAACTCAATTATATGCGATAGCAGCCACTTCTTTTGAATCGGTGGTGACAGTTAACCTGGAAGATATTTGTAGCCGATGGAGAAACCTCGCTGTAGAAGTAACACTTCGAAAGTCTTAAATTTTGTGAATTGTGGGCTATTACCTTCCTAACAGCTTTACATTCCTGTCATTCTTTTATGCTATTGACCTGTGCAACTTGTTTTGAAATACATTGAAGGGCTATTTAACGTTAACTTGAAGCCTTCATGCACATGTACACATATACCTCGTATCAAAGAAAGCAGGCACTGTCGATAATTCCACAAAGCACAAATTGCTTGTTTCTCTGTTGATGCATTCTCTTTTCTTCCACCTACCAATTCATGCGTTTGAAAGGGCGGTTTAAATTTCCCTGTGCTACAAGCTTTGTAAGTTGTACCAACTACACATATATGCAGGTTCTCTGAGCATCGCTTCAAGTAGTGACTGGGACATGACCGCAGAAGCCGCACTGCAAGGTGTGGATGTGCTTCAGTTTTTGTTATTTTAAGCCTCTTACTGACAAATTGTTGTTGTTTCATTTCTTTAGGGTCTGCGGCAGAGGCTTCGAAAAGCGGCTCCCACACATTGAAGTGCCCCGAGGAGCAGGGTGTGTACAGTGTCGACTTGTCTTTTTTTTTCGAACTGAGTTGACTGTTTACCAAACCTCTACAGGTGGCAGCTCCCATGTAGCTGGTGAAGGAGTTCCTGCTGACTGCGTCTTGCTGGAGGAAACCTTGGGCAGTGGCTCAGTTGTCACAAAGGGAACATGTGTGACTGGTGAGTTTACTGTTTGCTTCAACACTTATGTTCACTTCAACAGACTATTGATATAGAGACTTCCGCAGGCTGCTCGCAAGATTGTTCCGACAGCAGTGTCCGAGGTACTGAACAAGCTTCACAAGACTCTCCAGAAGATGTGTCCTCCAACAGCTCCACGCCTGAGTGCCCTACAGCAAATGGTGATTATGCTGTTATTGCAGCTGTTTTCAATGTGCAATTTTATGTTTAGGACATTCTGAGCAAACTAGCACCAATAAAATGTCATGGTGGGCTCTCAGTGATTTTCATTATTAGGGTGCCATTGTTAATGTTTTTTTTTTCAATTTGTGGAATCGAAAACTTTGCACCACAGAAAGTTGGGCACCTTGGGTAAAAAGAAGCGAAGAAAGCGCTCGTACGGGATTAGTTGCTGTTCGCTTTTAAATCAATTTTTGTTTATTGCAGTGCTTTCCTGTGTGCCAGCTGCAAGGTCTCCATCAAAGAAATACAAGCAAACCATTCGACGTCTGCAAGCCAAAGTAGCAGCACAGCGGAAAACTATCAAAAGACTGCTGAGGCAGCCTCACCGAGCACCGTCATCGACTTCAAAGGCCCTTGGCATTATCCGACCGCACGTCACCGAGGAGGTTTTTAAACTTCTTTCTGCACATGTTCGCTTGAGGCCCAAAGGCAAGGGCAAGCGGTTTCCCGTGTGGTTCAAGAAATTTGCTCTTCACTTAAACTTCCGTGGTCCGCGAGCATACCGATTTCTGGCTCCATATTTTTCTTTGCCCTCCCGGCGTTCATTAAGGAGGTGGCTAGCCAATGTAAAGATGACTCCAGGCACAATTCCAGGAATCATTTCTTCCATTGCAACAAATACTCAAGCTTGGAATGAACGGGACCGAGTGTGTGCTTTAGTTTTCGATGAAATAGCACTCAAAAAGAATTTGTGTTATGATGCTGCACGGGACATTGTCCAGGGTTTTACAGATGATGGCACTGATCGCACTTCAACCATTGCTGATCGAGCAATGGTAGTTCTTCTTGTTGGTGTTTCGAAAAACTGGGTTCAACCGGTTGCTTTTACTATAGGGCACACATCAACACCATCATCTGTTATGCATAACCTGCTGGTGTCACTCATTGTGGAGCTTAGGAGCATTAACATTGCAGTGAAAGCAGTCATTTGTGACCAGGGCAGTTCAAATGTAAGTCTCGCTAACCAACTAAGAGTGACTGTAGCAAAGCCTTTTTTTGAAGTTAATGGTGAGCGGGTATATTTCATCTTTGATGTTCCACATTTAATTAAAACAACGCGCAATAATGTGCAAGCACACAAGTTATATATTGGGGATGACATCGTTGACTGGTCCCACATTGTAAGCCTTTACCAATCGTCACATGAGTTGCGGTTGCGATTGGCTCCAAAGTTGACTGAAAGGCACATTCATCAGAAACCTTTTTCTAATATGAAGGTCAGCAGAGCAACGCAGGTCCTCAGTGCATCAGTTTCGATTGCTATCATGGCATTGGTGTATGCGAAAGTGCTGCCTGCCTCGGCCATCACTACAGCACAATTTTGTGATCGTATGGACAGGATTTTCGATGCCTTGAACAGCTCGAGTAAAAAGAAAACTTCGCAAAAGCTCCGGCATGCAATCGTGAAAGAGGATTCAGAGCTGATTGACTTCCTTCGAGGCCAGCCTCCCTGGATTGCATCATGGACGTTTGATGGCAGACGTCAACCACAAACCGTCGTTGGTTGGCAAATCACAATTCAGGCTATTTGTCAACTGTGGGACGACCTCTCCAAAAATTACAATTTTGAATACCTGCTAACACGCAGACTTCAACAGGATCCTCTGGAGAACATATTTGGCCACATAAGGCAAAAGCAAGGTTGCAACACCAACCCCAATGTAGCACAATTTATTTGTGGCCTGAAGCACATCTGCATAAGAAAACTCTTCAAACTGTCAGAATAAGGAAATGTCGAGGATGATGAATGTGACCTCCTTCAGGAGCTCTCGCCATTCTCCCTCGCTAGTGCGTCTCTTGTGGGTAATGAGGAGTCTGCACAGCCACAGCCTGACGACTTTCCCGCTCTAGACGATCTCTCTGAACTTGCGACCAACATTCACTCCCATATTATTGATGACTCCGCTACATATTATGTAGCTGGTTTTCTCATCAAATACTTTCTTCGGAATGCACATGATACTTGCAGTTGCCCACAGATATTGATAGACGACAGCGAGACACTAAAGGGGACCCATCAGTATTTCACAATGCTCAAAGCATACCACGTCCCCAGCAAACTTTTCGGAAATCTAACTGTGCCATCGGAAGCAGCTTTTGAATACGTGCAACAACTTGAATGTCACTTTCTTGCCATTATTGAGGCCACTGCACATCACCTGAAAGTGTCTGATGTTTTGTATCACCATCAAGTGTGATACCTCAAGGTATCAAGTGTGATACCTTGAGGTGTGGCCAACACCTCAATTGTTGGCGATTTTCATTTCTGCTCTGCTGGGTGTCGCGAGAAGTTTCTGAAAATGTTTTGCCGGGTTCGTTTATGTTGGCATGTGCGTTTTGTGAACCGAAACTTAGATAGGGTTAGGTTCCAGTCTTCAATTTCAGGTATACAGCTTGACAAGTTCAAAGCTTAGAAATTAGCGGCTGCTTTACACAAAAGCATTCAAGTTGAACCGAATCCTGCAATAGCTTTGTTATAGTCATTACTTCGTTACATCAGACCTCATTATGGCCCTCTATCAAGTTCAACGGGACTAACCACTCCTTCGTTATGTCCATTCTTTTGTTTACCCACTATGAAGAGTATGACCTTAAAAAGAAATTATGCTTGGTAGCCTCTCTGTATTTTTGTAGCATATGCGGGCGAACTCTGCACGTTAGTGTGGGTCGTCGGTCACTATGTGCACTTTATCTCTCCAGCTCAAGTAATATAACAATAGCAAAAGCGCGTGTTGAAATATATTCAAGCGGGTAAGGAACACAGTATGAAGTGGGCATGGTTCACATTTTCATGCCTTTCGTATATTAGCTTCTCGTCAACCTCCTCACCACGCCCATCAAAACTTTTCATAAGATTGTCCTAAACTGCAGCTGTTGATGGGGTTGCGGACGCTGCCCTTTTATTATCATAGCTTGTGAGTCATAGCGCACTGTGTACAGCCTTTGTGAAAAATAATGACAGTGTTAACGCACTGTGTACAGCCTTTGTGAAAAATAATGACAGTGATAAGGCACTATGTACAGCCTTTGTAAAAAAATGATGACAGTGACAATGCACTGTACAGCCTTTGTGAAAAACAATGACCGTGATAATGCACTATGTACAGCCTTTGTGAAAAACAATGACAGTGATAAGGCACTATGTACAGCCTTTGTAAAAAATGAGTGATAGTGATAACGCACTGTGTACAGCCTTTGTGAAAAACAATGACAGTGATAATGCACTGTGTGCAGCCTTTTTGAAAAATAATGAGCGAAAGTGGTTTTCTTCGGCTGTTAGCCCTCTGATACCGCTTTGTAGCACCAATTAAGGTCCACAATTTTGGATAAGTGATGACTACCATCTATTTCAACTTGGAAGCGTCACAGCAACTCCCAGACGCAAGTAACTTGGGCTCTAAGTTTTTGATGAGAGCGACACATAAGAAGAGGCAACAGGTCTGCAAGTGTTGTAGCATAAAGTCTGTCTTTCACATTGTGGGCAAGCTGCCCTACCTTTCCGAGGACGAACAGGCAACGTTGAAGCATCAAGTTCGCTTTTTTTTCTCATTTTGGGCAAGTTGCTCTTAAGAACAGCCAACACACTGTATTTTTGCTTTTCTGATATATTGTGTCGTGTGGTTTCTGTACGCTTTTTCTTTTCTGTGTATTACTTCTGTTAACCCGAGTCGTGACTCGGGACTTTATTGCTGTGTATACGTCACTTCTTCCTTCTTTATCAACTTTGTGCGCTGAGTTTTTGCCATAGATCCATATAGATCCTTACCCACTTGCCCAGTGCGTCATTCTTCACCAGCTTGTCGGCTACTGCCAACTCTAGCGATGTGTGCGTTGTCTGTGTTCTCACTCTATTTGTTAGAATTTATTCGTAAGTCTAGATGCATTTGTTGTCTACTTTGCATTTCTGTGCGATGTTCTTCTCATTTTGTGCTTTTTATATGCTCAGCCTCTACCTTGCCTTGGAATAAAAACATTGCGGGTACTCTGTCTCTTTGATTTATATATAGATTGACCGCTTGTTCCAAAAGAAAAGCGCGATGAATAAAGCCGTAGTGAATTATGATTACCTGCATATCTTTCTATTATAACTTAGTCGAAATAAAGATTACGTCATGACCTCAATTCGCACGCACAGTTTTGAGCTAAAACAAATAGGGAATCGCTAAATCAAAACGACAAACAATAGCATTGCTATTTGGGCGGAGAAAAGTGGTCTGAAATCATTAACTTTCGCCATAGCCAAACGTCGGTTGCGCACAGTAATCCAAAATTCGCGCCAGTGAAACCGAAACGGGAAGTGCAGGCCAGTTGCTCTCACCAACCACCAGGTGCGCTAGAGTCGATTGGGCCGCCGGGGTCTATGGGAGTGTCCACTCTTTAACTTTTTTTTTCTTTCTCTATGGCAGCAACGTATCGGCGCAGCGAACGATATAAGCCAGGCCAAAAGAACCGCTGTCGCACGTGGTCGTAGGTGCGTGAAACGCCCAGGTGGCAGTTGGATCATCATGCAGATGTTGAAGAATGGTGGTGCGCAGGTGTCGGGGAATAACTAGCAAGAATTTTGGCCCGCCAGGTTTCATGTTGCGACGGTAAAGGACGTCATCGCGTAGGACATACTGGCGTAGAGCAGGGTCATAACGGGCAGAAGAGAGTCGCTGAATGGTGAGCTTTAGGGCTGCATCCCGACGCTGTTCGGTGCTGATGTCGCGTAAATCAGAGATGGCCAGTACACAGGAATCATGCTCGTGGTCAGCGACGCTAGCAGGGTCCACCGGATGGTGTGAAAGACAATCGGCATCGTGATGTAGCCTGCCCGATTTATAAATTACCTCAAAGGTATATTCCTGTAGCCGCAGAGCCCAGCGACCAAGGTGACCAGTTGGATCCTTGAGCGAGGACAGCCAACAAAGAGCGTGGCGGTCGGTAAGAGCCAACAATGCGCGGCCGTACAAATACGGGTGAAAGTTTGCGACAGCGCAAACCAATGTAAGGCACTCGCGCTCTGTGATCGAATAGTTCCGTTCAGATGGGGAGAGCAGGCGGCTGGCGTATGCAACAACACGTGTGTGGCCATGCTAGTGCTGAGCGAGGATGGCGCCGATTCCATGCCCACTAGCATCTGTGCGAACCTCAGTAGGCGCGGATGGGTCAAAGTGAGCCAATATAGGCGGTGAAGTGAGCAAGTTGGTCAGCGCGAGAATGCAGTCGATTGTTCGGGGCCCCACGTGAAGGGCACGTCCTTCTTGAGAATGTCAGTGAGGGGTCGGGGTATGATGGCGAAATTGCGTATAAAACGGCGGAAGTACGAGCATAATCCAACAAAACTGCGAACAGCTTTAGTAGACGACGGCACAGGGAAGTTTTTGACAGCGCTAATCTTGGCAGAGTCAGGTCGGACACCTGTAACACTTGCAAGACGACCAAGCACAGTGATTTGTTGTCTGCCGAAACTACACTTTTTGGAGTTTAGCTGGAGTCCTGCTCGACGAAAGACAGCTAGAATGGTCGCCAAACGGGTAAGGTGACTTTCAAACGTTGGGGAAAACACAATGACGTCGTCTAGGTAGCAGAGGGAGATAGACAATTTGTAGCCACGAAGGAGAGAGTCCATCATGCGTTCAAACGTTGCGGGGGCGTTGCACAGTCCAAAAGGCATAACTTTGAACTGATAGAGGCCATCCGGTGTAATAAAGGCAGTTTTTTCGCGATCCAAGTCGTCAACAGAAATCTGCCAGTAACCCGAGCACAGGTCGATGGATGAGAAGTACTTCGCACCGTGAAGACAGTCCAGGGCGTCATCGATCCGTGGCAGCGGATATACGTCTTTGCGCGTCATTTTGTTTAAGGCACGATAGTCGACGCAAAATCTCCAGCTGCCATCCTTCTTTTTGACCAAGACGACCGATGACGCCCATGGACTTGAGGAAGCCTCTATGACGTCTTTGGAGATCATTTTGTCGACTTCTTGTTGTAGAGAGAGAGAGAGAAATAATTTATTTGAAGGAAGGCAGAGAGGTCGGCCTGAGCTAGCATGCTCTAGCCTGCTACTCTGCACAGGGGGAGGGGGGAACGGGGACATAAATTCTGGATGAGGGGTGATGATGACATAGAAGAAGGATATACAACTGTAAAGGCAAGTTCAGCATCCTCATGGCTATCAACAAAGTCCAAAAAGGTCCTTCAAACGTGTCATCTACCTTCCAGAGCATGGACGGAGTCACGAATACAATTGAAAGTTCACAAAAACTCGCCGCGAAGAAGCTTGTGTATGGGCTTCTCCTGCGTGAGCACCACATGTGCCAAGCACCTGTGGTGCTTGTCACCTGTGGCACCTGTGTTGTATGACCTGGCGTTCGGAATGGGACACACGATAGGGTCGCCGTCTGATAGGAAAAGCATATCCGGTATGTATTCGATGACGCACTAGAGACGTTTGACCGAGAGGGCGGTCATCGAAGTCGAAGATATCCTGATAGGTCACTAGGAGGTGGTGGAGTTCCGCGGCTTGACAAGTCGGAAGATCAGGGGCAATCATCGTGGTAATTTCGACGGGGAGAGGACTTGCCGGACCGCTTGCGAGAAGGGACGCACAAGTGTCGGCGTCTAGTGCCGCGTCGTCGCATTCATCAAGCGCATACACGTTGGCCACTGAGATACCTTGCGGGAGAGCTTGGGTCGAGTTGCTGAAGTTGAGAAGTGGGATCGAGCTGGACGTGGTTGTCGACCACAGTCACGAGGGTGTGCAGCACAGCAATATTTCTAGTCAACAGTACTTCAACTAGTGGAGACACTATATAGTCACCGTCTGGAACTGGTGATGCCGTCGTCAAGGCAACACACGTGGCGGCTTGCGGTGACAACCGAACATAATCGACAGAGCATAAGCGGTGTGACGGTAAATCCGGAACATCTGCCAGCTGAGGAAGCTCAAGTTGAAGGACGCCGGTTGCACAGTCAATGAGAGCTGCATGGGCCGACGAGAAATCGAGTCCGAGAATGACGTCGTTGGGGCACTGCTCGAGAACAGTAAACAAAACAGATATATGGTGACCGGCGATGGTGATGCGAGCTGTACACATTCCGATGACTGCGGGACTTCTTCCATCAGCGAAGCGAATAATACCAGTAGCGGCGGGGATAAGTACTTTCTTGAGACGGCGACAAAGGTGATTACTCATCACGGATATTTGTGCCCCAGTATCGACGAGAGCGGGAACAGTTAAGCCGTCAACGTCAATGTCGATCAAGTTTCCTCGCGTCGGCAAAACGAGGAGAGGATTTGAGGTGGAAGTCTAAGATGCAGCGTTACCTCTAAGAGCTGCATCCCTTAGTTTCCCTGTTGAAGGTTGAGCGGCGATGTCGGACGTCGTCGTAGAGGCGAGGGAGACGACGGCCGACGTGCTGGCGGCGAACGGGACTGGTGACCTCGGGGCGACGGGGAACGGCTGTGCGGCGTAGGGGTGTCATCGACGTTGTACGGCTCAAAAGACTGGAAGCGGCGGTAGCCGTCAGTGTTGTATGGCTGGTATGGCTGAGCGGGCTGAAAACGGCGGTAGTTCTCGGTGCGGCTAGCAGTGTTATCCCGGGTTGACGGCAACACCCAACGGTTGTTGCAATGGCGCGTGACGTGACCGATACGGCGGCAGTGGAAGCAAATCGGCCGATCATCTGCCGTCCGCCATTCAGCAGGATTACGAGAGCGCGGATAAAACCTTTGTTCCTGGGGCGGTGATCTCAGGCGAGGCGGCGACCTAGGGCGAAAGTCAGTTGTCCGAGACTCAGCAACGGTGCAGACGGCGAAACCCAAGTTGCCAAGTTCCTCCCGCACAATGGACTGGACCAGGGAAACGGCCGGCACGTGAAAATCGCCGTGGTCGTTGTTGGGGAGAGCAGGAGCAATTGCTTCGATTTCCCGACGAACTATTCGTGTAATTTCCTATGGTGGCGACGACTGCAGACGAGAAGCCTGTCCGTCTTCGCATGATGACGTCGGGGCGGTGTTCGGTTGCCGAGCCAATGACCTCGCAATACGCCGACTTTTGGCCTGCTCAAAACGCCGGAATTCTTCAATAATTGCGTCGACGGTCGCACAATTTCGGCACAGTAATAGGTTGAACACATCGTCTGCTATTCCCTTTAGTACGTGAGCAACCTTGTCCGACTCCGTCATGTCTATGTCCACTTTACGGCAAAGAGCCAAGACGTCCTGAATGTAGGATATGTATGGTTCCGTGGACGTCTGAGCGCGGATGGATAGCTCTTGCGTAGCGGCCGCCTTTCGACCCGTGGGCTTCCCAAACAAGGCACTAAGTTTTGTTTTGAAGGTGTCCCAACTTCCAATCTCTGCCTCATGGTTATCGAACCACACCTTTGCCGTTCCTTTGAGGTAAAACAGCACGTTAGCCAGCATCGTCGTCGGGTCCCAACGGTTGACCTCACTGATGCGTTCATAATTGGCAATCCAATCTTCGACGTCAACTTCATCCGTACCGCAGAACGTTCCCGGGTCTTTCGGATGCGTAACGACGATCGTAGACGTTGTGATCGGCGCTGGTGCAGGTGTCGCACTGGCCGGCGCAGGCGGCGTGGTCGTGGTCTCGTCTGTCATAATGATGACCCCGACTCGACGACCACTGCGGAGCTCCGTTCTACAGCGCTTCTTCTGGTACCCAGCATCTCCACCAAATTGTCACGGGGATTCACAAGTACACTATAGAGACAATATATACAGGCTGCTGCTACCAGAGAATGGCTGACAGCATCTCACGAGGCTTGTCCCGTCTTCTTCCTCTTCCCTAGCACAGTGGTCCTTTAATGGCAGGCTCATACACAATGCCTCGTAACAATATAAACAAAGCATGGGAACAAGGAGTAATTCCAAAACAATAGAAGGAGGCAGTAGTAATACCAATTCCCAAGACAGCAAAACCATCCGACAAAATATCCAATTTTAGGCC
Source organism: Dermacentor silvarum (assembly GCF_013339745.2). Classification (NCBI taxonomy): domain Eukaryota; kingdom Metazoa; phylum Arthropoda; class Arachnida; order Ixodida; family Ixodidae; genus Dermacentor; species Dermacentor silvarum. The sequence goes on along the minus strand of NW_023606629.1, from coordinate 20,541 downwards.
CATATCACTAACCTCCTGTATAGGAAAATTAATGGAGAAGATGGTTTTAGAACGTCTTGAGTGGCACCTGGAAGGCCTTCAACTTTTACCCGAGACAATGATAGGCTTCAGAAAACATGTTAGCACTCAGGACGCTATGCTGAGAATCAAAAACCAGGTGTTCGATTTACCAAGTACAGCTCATCTAAGAACAATCGTAGGGGTCGATATGCAACGAGCTTTTGATAGTGTCACCCACCGCGCAACTCTAGAAAACCTCTATGCGACTAAACCGGGGCCTAGAGTATACAACTATGTTAATGACTTCCTAAGTGAAAGGACAGTTAAAGTGAAACTTGATGACTATGTGTCACCTGGCCATCCAATCACGCGCGGTACACCTCAAGGTTCTGTTCTCTCGCCGACTTTATTTAACATTGCGATGATGAAGCTACCCGCATTTCTAGAACAAATACCAAACCTAGAACATAATCTGTACGCCGATGATGTAACTATTTGGTGCTGTCGAGGATCACCAGGATGGCAAGAACACATTATTCAACGTGGACTAGATACCATACTTGAATACGCCGAAACACTAGGCTAGAATGTTCTCCTCAGAAATCAGAATATATTGTAATTAGTGATGACGTTAGCAAGCGCACCGAAGAATATAAAAAATTTATCAAACTTCGAATGAAAGACGCAGTCTTACCCCGCAAGAATACCCTAAGAATCCTCGGTTTTTTTCTACAGGACAATGGTAAAGCAACAACATGGGTGCAGAAGCTTACCGTACAACTGGACCAGATCCTTGCAATGACCCGTAGAATAACTAGACAAAAGAGAGGAATGAAAGAACACGAACTACGTAAGGTTAGAGAAGCCTTGATCTTTTCTAGGATAATGTACGATCTACCATACGCTAAGATAACCAACACTCAGCGCAAAAAGATAGACATTATAATTAGAAAGTGTGCTAGACTTGCCCTGGGAGTTCCTAAGTTCGCACCTAACCATAAAATTGAAGCAACCGACCTCATAGACATGCACAATCAAGCACAAATACAGAGACTCAAATCATCTCATCAGGGTCGACGAATACTGAAGAGATTGCGATACGAAACCGCTAACTTACCTCCAATTCTCCCGAAACTGCGAAACCTTTTGCCGGAAATGGCCAAGCTAAAACAAAAATTGCGTTGGCCATACCGGTCTCGTCGACCACATCTGAGAGGTCCTTTTCTTGCCTTCGTCGACTGAAGATGTACTTGCGGTCGACGACGGGACAAGCCCGTTTGAACCATCTGGCAATTTTGCACGTCCAGAAAGAACTCTCCCGAAAAATCAATTTGAATAAGATTGCCGACGACTTTATTTCCAGATCAAGTGCCCGAACGAACACTTTTTAAATGATGATGAAATCATCTCATCAGACAACGAAAGGACGTATCTAATATAGGTGAGAGAAAGGCACCAACTTGCAAGTCAAAGCAAACCACTTGGCTTAGAAAACAACGCAAAAAGTTATACAAAACAATGAAAATGGGGTACATAACAGCGCAAGCAGAGTGAGGTCAATTGGGCAAGAAAAGACGCATGGTTGCGCTATTTGTGAAACTCCCCAGTCCATGCTGTGCATTTTGCTTGTTAATTTTTATTCGTCATATGCTGCATTTGCCGCTCAATAACACAATCCACGCTGTTCCTATATTTGATATCGAGTCCTTTCGCGCTTTTGAGATATCGCTGTGTTATTTATTTATTTGTTAATACATTTATTCATTTGGACACCGGATGATTTTTACTCTACAATCCTTTATTCTGCCTCCGGAAAATAAACGAAACCAGTAGCATAAGGCATGCTTTGACAAGTAATCAAACTATTGCGTTATGGAATCACATTGTATTTATGCTAATAATTCGTCATAAGTTCTGTTCAGAAATTGGTATATATCGTATGTATGTACACTTTTCTTTTCAAGCTTGTTATTTTTATTCTTTCTTTTTTTACTGATATTCCCCTGCTGTGTTTCTATTTCTATGTATACGTGCGCCAGTACTTAGACCTCATGGTTATTCCTGGGCAGGACAAATAAATGATTCATTGATTGATTATTATTATTATTATTATTATTGTTGTTGTTGTTGTTGTTGTTGTTGTTGTTGTTGTTGTTGTTGTTGTTGTTGATAGCAGACACGTTGCAAGTCGTTTCAACCTTTAGTTTACGGCGTGGCTCTCTCAATAAATTGTGCGATTTATACACCCTATTCTCACCGCTAACATCGTCTTTCATCGACTTGAACAAAAGGCTCAATCGGCTTCCAACTTTTTAATTTATACGACTGTCGTAAAATGCGAAAGTGAAGAACAAAAATCACAGCAGGTATGCTTAAAGGAAGAAGTTGCTGGCATCAGCTCGTGCACGCCCGTGCAGGCCCGTGCGCGCGAGTCAAGAAGAACGAACGCGTTCCGCGGCAGACATCTTCTCGAGAAATCCGACGGCCACCGCAAGAATCACCCGGCGTCCTGCGTGAGAGGCGGCGTCAGTACCTCGGGAGAAGCACCCGCTACCAGCCACCCTGACGCAGCTCCTCGTTCTACCCGACAAGCCGTGAGTGTCGATGTTTTGCCGAGTCCGTACGTTGCCAGCAGCCCGACGTTGTAGCGCTGGAATGTACTTTTTCCGGTGTCTGGAGCGAAGACGTAGTTGTAGGCATTTTGGAAGCGTGGCTTTCGAAGCGCGATGGATCGTTTAGAAAACGACACTTCAAAAACAGCCCGCCCCGTTTTTTTTTTTTTTGCTTTCTATATTTCCGGCTTTTGCTAAGCCTTTCTAGAAAATTCCCTTGTTAACTCGAACCATCTGCTTGATTCGTTCAACGTGCCTGAGATAACGTAGAAATAATTCCCATTGCGCATTATTGCATTGTTTACTGGGTAGGAATAAAAGCGGAAGACAAGGATATCGTACGCCTCAGGGTTGAGAAATAATCCGAAGTCCTCCTTGGCGACGTCTGATATCCAGAGCATAAATACGGGAAATTAAAATTTATTACTCATTCATGTTTAGTGTGTTCAAGAAATAGTGCGTAGAAATAGCTATATTCTTTTCGTGACGCATTTAACTTTATTGGGGTCAGTCAGTCAGTCATTAAACTTACCTGAACATCAAACCGGGTGGTTATTTTTAGAACATACAGATTTAAGAATCGCTTGGCCCAGAAACCACAATTCCAGTCATTGAGCTGGAATAATCGTACAAGCGGGTATCACTTGCTCGAGAAATTGAAATAATTCATTAATCAGTAAACTTAAACTAGTTGAATTTGTAACACACTTTACGGTACATATTGCAGTTTACGCATTGTAGCTGGTAAGTGTGCAAGGCGAATCCACTTGCAACGAATATTGAGAATGGCCCCAGTCTCGAGAAATTCATTTCCAATTTTTGCGGTGGAGTACATTGCCCCTCCAGCTATTGAGTGATCCAGTGCATAAAATGGCGCCTTGTGAGAAATCAAGTTGAACAACAGTGCAGTTTCACCGCAAGCCTTTCTCGAAGCCAGTGCCATCCTCGTAATTCTGCCCAAGTGGATATGTCAGCAAGCTTAACGGTTGAAATTACATTTAATCTGCGCCGTAAAACAATTAGAAACGTAATTAGTGAAATTATGTTATCTAGTCTCGTGCATTTAGATTCATTGTGCAAGTAATGCTTTTCGAGAGCAACTGACTCATCGAGAAATCTAGCTCAATAACCTGAATTCTGACATTCGCCAGAGGTGACTTTTGAAAATAGTATATGTTCCCAAAATAAATTAGAACACCTGGTATGTCGGCATGTGTCAAAAGTCCAGTACCCTCATTATTGTGACTGTGCTAATTTGAACACTTTGTACATCAATACGTACGCAATAAGTGATGAGTAATTCAGGCAAGGTAAATACTTTTCGTTGTCGTGTAAAGGCGAAGCACAACAGTAGGACGCCGTTCGCATAGGTATGATTGCTTTAGTTCAGAGATCCCAACAATAATTTTTTTCCTGGAAGATTTTTTTTTCTTCATAACGCCGATTCCCATTTATTACAGGCTACAAATAAGTGAAAGGAAGCTGCATTCTCCCATCAGCGCCATAGACAGGACTTTTCATCGTTGGGCGTTTTGACACCTTCTCACAATATTTCCCGGTCTTTGCGAATGTTCTATAGAGAAGAATTACTGCGATTCCGGAACGTGTTTCCACAAGGCAAACGTACCCTCCTGTCTACTCCCCTAGCCTCCTGCATGTGCTTCATGAGATTCGATGGCGATATAGTTAAATTATCACTGGCAATTTTATCTGATCATCTAATTCTATCGCCACTGAATCTGTAAAGTACATTTATTAGCGTAAAGACACCGCTGCTGGCCGGGGTGACTCATTTAGGCCTACGTAGAATTCAACTAGGTATTCCTAATGCAAGAAGACATCGGCGTGGATGACGACTGTAGGCCACAGTGGTTACTGCGGCTTCATTTGCATCAGTTGTATTAGCCTACACCACCAACTTTACTTTCCCTCTTCTAAAGCCCTTTAAATTTGTGGGTATAAAATTAGCTATATACTATGAAGCCTCGTGATCCACGGTGTTGATCCGGCAGCGTTTCATTAAGCACACGGGTGCGCAGAAAATATTTTTATTTCGTTGTAGCGGATTAAGGCATCGCGGATTATCTCAGCCAACACACACACACACACACACACACACACACACACACACACACACACACACACACACACACACACACACACACACACACACACACACACACACACACACACACTTGTCAGGCTTCTTGTCAGGCGCCGCTACCGTTTTACGCTGCCGAGGAGGCCATCACCATCTGGATGGGGTTTTCGCGAGTAACCTACCCGAGCGCGACGTTGTTAAGGTAGAAATGCTGGAAAAGGGGTTTGTGTTTGAGTTTCCTCGTAACAAAATTGTTTTCTCGTACACTCAAATTACAATCCTACGCTATCATGTCTGTAGGTTACGCCACGCGTAGGGCCTGTGTGGTCAGGGTGGTTCGGGATAAATTTCCCCGCCACGGACGCCGATGCTTACGCGGGTGCCGACACCGACGCCGGATTTTCTGCGACATGGGGCCCTTACCGCTATCGCATTAAAACAGCGGCTGAAGAAAGACAAAGCCTTCTTGGACGCAATAATGTACCGTATGGTTTACTCTTTAGACTGCACTACAGTCAAGATCGGCCCCATATTAAAAAAAAAAAAGTTCAGTAAAGCCAAACTACCGGGCCTAGTTATAGGCGCGCCCTGTGTGAACGAGCATCTGCGTTTCATTTCGGTGTTTTTGCGCTAATTGCGCATTATACTGTTCCGTACAGAGCTGTGCGCTAACTTGATGCATCATTTTCGCCCCAGGCTTCATTCTGACGCCTTTTTCTTAATCTTATGCGCACTAAAAGGCTCAAGTTGCGTTATTTTGGCAACAGAGGTCGGAAGGTGACAGCACGGTAGAAATCCCCCGAAACCTAAATCAACCTGAAATCACCAAAGAAGACCTCTTCAAAAAGGTGTTAAGGCCTGACCGCACGGCGCACGGGATACGCGCCTCGCTAAGCCTATACGTGAGTTTACGTGTCCGTGTAGGTACGTGTGTGTGTCCTTAGATAAGGGCGAGCAGCCACACGGTACGCGCTCAAGTGAGCGCTTCACTGCGCGTAGCACAGCTCTGTTACGTGACCTTCGAGGGAAAAGTTCGTGTTTGGGTTTGAGGAAGCCTTAACTTGTGCGAAAGAGGCGATCGAGAAATCTGATATCCCGACTGGGCTCGATCGTGATTGCAAGTGCCCCGTATGACACCTGCATTAGATAATCAGCTGAGCGCTTACCTGTTAGGGCAGCGGTGGGCATTACACTTTTCGCCGCCTCGCCCCGCAAGCACCTCACCGCGTGCTTATTGTTACGGTGATTGTGCTTCGCCGGTCAAAGTGCAGGCCGAGCTTCAACGCCGGCGACCAGCGTTTCATTATTGATCGCGTTCGTCGCATTTGTGCGACATGTATTCGGCGATGACTCCGGGCGTCTCAGCACAATCCTTGCCGGAAGTTTACATGCCGGTGATGTGATGTCTGCGCACAAGCGTCCATTTCAGTCGCGAGCGCTCAAAATTATGCCGTCATATGGCCTCGCAGATGCGTGACGCGCCCGTGTGATTGGGCCTTTAAGAAAGAAGGTCAGGGAAATTTCTCCAGTTGCTGCGGTAACCCTGACTAAACTTAGCCCAGCACTGGTGCGTTTTTCTTTTCGCCTTTCCCGAGTTTCCTTTTTTTTCCAGTCTCGAATGGGCCATACTTCTTAACGCGTCAATGTGTTTCATGCCTATATCTCCCAGCCGCATTCGGTTGAAATGTGTAGAGGAACTTATGCCAACGCTAGCGTAACGCCGAAGTACTGTTTGAAATGTGAAATGCGTGAAAGGTGTGGATAACTGGTTGCCAAAGGGCACACCTACTAATCGTACATGCTTGAATCGTTCCGTTCTTTCATCTCGATACATTCCGATTACCTGGTCTTCGTTGTATCACGGAAACGTTATTCGTGGTGCGTAGCTGCCATGTTTGATTGTATTACATTTCTTTCATTTTTTTCGCACTCCGGTTGGGAAACGACGTAGTGTTATACCTTTTCTTGCCGTTCTTTGTCACTTTACAGCTTGAGAGTCCAGAGCCGAGAACCGGGCCGCCAAGATGGAGCAACAACGCTCGATGATGATGTCGCGCGCGATGTCGCAGCGCTCCGTCGTCATCCGGCCGGCGTAAGTCGCTTGGACCCCCTCCTAATTGCGATCGGTTTGGAAGCGGCAGAAAACTTGCTTGTTTACAGCTACACTCCGAAGCTGCTGGTGCGAGCAAGATTTCGCGCGAGAAAACTCTCGCCAGCTCCACTAGGCGAAGGCTGAACAGAGCGCGACGCTTCTGCTAGTACACTGGAAAATAATTTACACCCTTGAAAGTGAATAAGGCTGTTAATGTATGTTGTAACCGACACCCTTACACACCTAAAGGGGTTTAAGAGTGTGAGTGAGTTATAAGCCGATGTACACCCTTATTCAGTTTTAAGGTTGTCAATCATTTTACAAGTAGCGCCAGCCATAGTCGCGTTTTCACGCAGTTCGGCACTTCGGAATCGCATGTCTCCCAAGGCGCACATGCGCATTGGGAGGCGAAACGCATTCATACGCCAGACGAAGGTAGATCGAGAAGGGTGATTTCGTCTTGCACTGCGCGCGTAGACCTCGGCGCATTGCATCGAATAGAAGAGAAAGGGCGAAAAGGTGCTGGCGTTGCCGAAACTCACCCTCCGGAAACAGGTTTCAGCTTGCTTCGGACACTGCCCATCGATGGATGGTGCACCACGTGCAAACGGTGTTCAGTAGTATAGCACCTTGGTGCGTTGGAAAAAAAAATGGTACTCTAATGTCACATTCATGTACACGCGGCTTGCCACCGCACGGACTATAAAGCGAAAATTTCGTAATATGGCATTCTATATTTTGCAAAGCCGCTGCGTCGAAAGCAATTGTAAATTGCCAATTCCATTCTTTAACAAGTGTTGCCCTATATACAATGGCTCATCTTAAAGAAGTGTGGGTCATAAGGCTTCCTGCAGTGATTGCCGACGGGGAAAGATATTCTTCGTTGCCTTTGGCGAGATTGAAAACAACTGAAAAGTCGCGAAAACGCTTGCGATAGATACTCCAGGTGAATCACCGCAGGCCAAGAGGTCAGTCAAAGAGCTGATCACGTGGACTCTGTGCACCAATTGAAAACAGTTGTCAGAAAAGCGTCGCATAATTGGCCCACATTCCGTTATTTCTCCCAAATCAGTGGATTAATCTGATGTGTATTTTTTACTCTAAAATCGTTTTTACTCTAAAAACGATTTGCACCGTATATTAAGACCACGTGAAAGAACCACAGGTTGTGAAAATTAATTCGGAGCCCCTCATTACGGTGTGCCTCATGAGATCGTAGTTTTAACATGTTTTTTTAGGGGGTCGAGCCTTGTCCCCCGTCGCGCCGTTGTAGCCACGCTAGTACTCGCCGGCGCAGCTGTGCTCTCTTATGCTATCTTCGACTGGTCGCCTCCATCCTCCGAATCAGAGTCGGGCTGAGCCGGCGTGTCTTGAACTCGGAGGCAGAGGACAAGCGTGCAAGTCGAACGTGGGACTCGCACTCAGAGGAGGAAATGCAATGCGAAGTCACGTGGCTACAGCAAAAATCCAGTTTCGAGTTGAAGCCGTGTCGAAGCCAAGCCAACGCCCCTGATGCTTCCAAGCAAAATGGCGGACGAGCGGATACGACCGTTTGGTGTGACCGCGACCGGCTTGGGTGCGACGGTGGAATCCAGAGCACCGTCGCCAACAACCTGCGCAGGTTCTTTTTCTGACAATGCTTGCGGGCGGTAAGTTTTTGTTAACTACTACACTAAACATCTGTGTGAATACTTGAACTGCGGTAAAATGGTTGTATTTCAGAACTTTGCCGTTGTATTGACCTTTGCTTTGTTGCCGGAATTTCGTGCCGCTGTCATTAGTTGAAAATAATGAAATTCTGGGGCTTAATTTTACAGAGCCACGATATGATTATGCAGGATCACGTAGGTGGTAGACTCGGTATTGTGACCACGTGAGGTTTTTAACGTGCATGCCATTAATCGTGAGCCTTTTTCCCTTGATTGCGTAACGAGAGATACTGTTGAAGTCGTGTACGCGTGTAAGCCTAACACTAGTGTTGACAAACAATCTTTATTGAAACACTGTTTATTGAAACCATTTAGCGTAAACAGTTTATTTGTGGCGACGCAGTGGGCCGGTTAAAATAGCCAGCGTCGTAGCTATCCCCTGAGTACTGACGCAAACGATGTAGCGCTGGCATGTTTTTGCTAACTGGTCTGACGATGCTCGCCAACTGCTGCTTTTATCTGGCGTGTGCGCTTGCAGTGCATAGGTCGTTGTTCCGTGAAAAAAAAAAAAAAACGGCTGTAGACATGAATTCTCCAAGCATGGTGAAAAGCTTGTATATTTTACCATTGCTGCAGTCAGGCTGTAGCACTCCTGCTACTGGTATGTAAGAATTTATGCAAAGCAACAGCCATGAATATTGCCTGAAAGTGGAGGTGTTGGGATGTCATGTCTCGAAAGCGCTTTGAATATTTTTGTCTTGGCACATAGCTAAAGTTGCCACTTGTGGAAGCCTGAAGCTGCCTCTCACTTGTCTAGATGTTGCAGTGCACTTTTATTCTACAAGGCATTTGCCTGGGATGCTGAAAGTTGTGTTCATATGTGAGAATGGCTATCTTTGTAAAATAAATGCATTTAGAAGGAGCGTTCAGCTTTTCACTTTGACATGTGTAATCATTTCTTTTGCTAGGTTTACCTTCTGTATGTTCTGTACCGTCTGTTATTATAGCAATTGTGTACCCATATTTTCAGACTGTGGGCATGCACTTCCATTCGTGCATTTTCGCATTTCTACTGTTTGAGTCTATCGCATCTGAAATGTGAAACACTGCAGTGCAGTGTCATGTTGTAGTGTGCTTACAGTTTAGCTATAATGAAAAGCAAAGGGCCACGATCCATCCATAACCATCCTAGATATTAAGGATTTTCACACGTCATTTTACTATTGTTTCTTAACACTGACACTGTTTCAATTTTACAGTCATTTGAAGTTGAAAATCTGGCACAGCATATATGATACCCATTGAACTACATTATTATGTAACGACAATGTGTCAGTAATTCAGCATGGTTTGCATAGACACAGCTGTTTGAACTAGTTGACATGGAAAAATTGGGGTTGCTCACTTACAGCTGTCTAACCTGATGAGAAGCTTGATGAGGATGATTTATGAGTAAGTTTATTGAAGTATCACAGTTAAGTTCAGATGGCTGTCAGTGCTTTCTGGGAACTTATAGGGGGCCAGAAATACGGTGTGCAGTTGCAATAATATTGACGCAACAAACCGATAGGACGTAATGGTAATAGTGTGATTAGCTGTCGAACTACTGCTGTGTCAATTTACGTGTGTGAGAAATATATTTGCTGCCGTAATTTCTTATTCGTAATTTCAACAATTTTCTAAAGCTCCATTGGCATCAGAAAGGTATCTAGATACGACACCTGTCTCACCGGAACTCGGCACCAAGATCATGAAAAGCGCTACCAACTTCGTCCAACAGAAGTCCAACTACTCCCAGCAGGTCGCTAAAGTGTCCAAGCGAACACCTGCAGGTAAGTTCTGTCCAATATGAAAAAACAAAAAACAAAATATGTAGCGAAGTACCTGTATAGGTCACAGATATACGCGAAATTGCAATATAGTGGCCGTCGATATGAAATTAACTTGTTGATATAACCTTCACCGATACACGCGTTGTTGTAGAAACCTAATAATGCTTGGTGTTTGAAGCTTACCTTTCTTTGTGAAAGGTCCTGTATATTGCTGACCATGGCTGCTGCTGATTGCTGCTGCTGTCTTTCCAAATAGTTCACACACAGAACAGCACACACATTGTCACGCAGTCGATAAACAAGATCTTGCCAAATGATGGTCTCCTTTAATATTGGCCGACACTTGTAGAAAAACCTTAAACGCTCACTACCGCTAATATAAGGAACCAATCGCATAATTCCTTTCGGAAAGCGCTACTTTCCTCACCTTCCTTCCAGAGGATTGGCGCTTCTGCTTGGTGGAGATCTCGCCTAGTAAAATAGGCCGATCCCGGAGACAGCGTAATCCGCCACCACGTGGTTCGCGTGGTGGAGGGGGCTGCGCGTCGTGCCGGACAATCACGTAATGGCTATGCTACATATAATCATCAGCCTATATTTATGTCCATTGCAAGACGAAGGCTCTCCCTGCGATCTCCAATTACCCCTGTCTTGCGCTAGCTGATTGCAATTTGCACCTGCAAATTTCCTAACTTCATCACCCCACCCAGTTTTCTGCCATCCTCGACTGCACTTGCCCTCTCTTGGTATCCATTCTGTAACTCTAATGGTCCTCCGGTTATCCGTCCTACGCATTACATGGCCTGTGCAGCTCCACTTTTTTCTCTTAATATCAATTAGAATATCTGCTGTGTCTGCTGTCTGATCCACACCGCTCTCTTCCTGTCTCTTAACGTTATGCCTAACATTTTTCGTTCTATCGTTCTTTGTGCGGTCCTCAACTTGTCCTCGAGCCTTTTTGTTAACCTCCAAGTTTCTGCCCCATATGTTAGCACCGGTACAATGCAATGATTGTAAAATTTTATTTTCAGCGACAGTGGTAAGCTCCCAGTCAGGATTTGGTAATGCCTGCCGTATGCACTCCAACCCAATTTTATTCTTCTGTAGATTTCCTTCTCTTGATTAGGGTCCCCTGTGAGTAATTGACCTAGGATAAACGTACTCCTTTGGAGACTCTATAGACTGACTGGCGATTCTGAATTCGTGCTCCCTCATGACTCATTCAAATGCTACATATAATGCAGTGCAAAAGGATAGATACATTACCGTTACCGCGAAGCCACATGAAGCAATAGTGCTATATAAAAAGTGCGTGAACGGTTCCTCGCACGCACATGGAAATAACGGCGCACATCATGCGCCTCTTTTTCTAGCGTTTATTGAAACGTTTAAAGAAAGCCTCGCTTAACCTTCGCGAACACGGCAAAGGAGAGACTGCTGCGGTGCCCACTCGTTCTCTGAGGCGGTCGGTGTTCCGCAGTTTCGCGCGACGAGGCACTGTTCTGTCCCTCCACCAGACACATTTCTGTTTTAATGCAGAGGTCGGAAACGAGGTGCCAGAAGTACATACCTATATCTAATCCAAAGTACATGGTATGAGACAACGAATGACGCGCGGCAAAAGGAATGAATAGCGTGTAACGAAGGCACGAAGCATTAAGAAAGCGCGTGGGGAAAGACGTCTAAGCAGAAAGTTAGCTCCGACGAGTAGAGAAAACATAAAAGGAATCAATAGCGTGTAACGAAGGCACGAAGCATTAAGAAAGCGCGAGCAGAAAGACAGCACAACAGAAAGTTAGCTCCGACGAGTAGCGGAAACATTAGTTAGAGTTAGGCGAGTTAGTACTCCTCACCGTGTTCTTCCACGCTAAGAGCACTGCCAAAGGAAGAACTAACAGAAATAAAAAGAAGAAAAGAAGCTTAATTAAAGAAGTAATAATAAATAAATGCCAATAAAGTAAACTTATTTGTTCCGGGAAAAACAAAAGCAATTATACAAATAAAGAAAGGTTATAAAGCTTCATGCCGATATGTTCATCTCATCAGCTTCATTAGATTATCCTGCACGGGGTTCGCTTCAAATCCCTGGTGACTGTATTACCGTGGCGTTCGCAGGACCAGCTCTGTTGTGCGCTATGTTGGCTCCAGGGCGGCTGCCCAGTGGGTCCACCGACCAGAGCTGGGTGTCCTGGAGAAAGCTGCCAGAGCCCAATGTCTGCGACTACATCATCCTCGACATTGAGGCCAACCCGGATGGGTCATACAACGGTGCGCTGGCTGATAGCCTTTTACATGCTAGTAGATGGCAGAAAACAATCGTGTACCCAGTGCGCAGTTAAAAGTATTTCTTCTGGCAGTAAATCTTATGCAGTTACGAAACGTTATGCCTTGCATTTCTCTTTTTTTTTTGTAAGGGGAAGGGGTGGGGTGCGATGGCGGAGGGGAGACAGGAGCCTAAATATTAGCTTGTGAAAACAGTGACTGGCAATTTTTCCTTTTTTTTTTACAGTTGCATAAGCTAGGTGATGATTTTCTTGAGGTAGTTACACTTTGGAATTGCTTATACAGTTACACGTTAAATTTGTTTTCAAACCACATATGACATAAATAAAATAGATAAAGCACGTGCCTAACATATTACGAGGGTCGTGGCAAATATTTTTTGTAAGGAATACATTAGGCATAATATATTCCTTACGAACAATCGTTGTACTACGCTACGCCATATGCATATGTATTAGATGTCGGAAATAGAATATATGTTACTTTGGTGGTAATCTTTGTTCCAAATGCTGTAAAGCAGCGCAAATGTAAATGACGTGTGATGGATGCTTTGTTGGAAGTTCTGGCATCCCACTCTGTTACAGTTTGCAATGAAAACTGATCCAGTTTAGGTAATTTCGGTATCTACAGTCAACTGGTTTATCAGGGGAATCGATGTACCCTAACTCGTGTATAATAAACTTAAAAGAATGTTCCTAATGCGCTTGTTATAGGCCTGATTGTTATCTCCAGTGAAGAAAAGAAGCAAGAAATTGAAATCCACTTATTACAGCCCCGCAGGGGCGTCTGCGTCAGCAGGCATTTGGTGAGTTGCGCCACCACGTACCCGAGCACAGGAGGGTTGGACCCTCCCGCGTGTAGCCGTGTCCGGGGGAAAAGAGGATCCGTGGTGGTTGAGCCGATGCTGGGCGCTCGGACCTTTATGGCCCCTCGGCTGAGGCAACACACCTCTTTGGCCTCCGCTTCACGTAGACGGCATCCCTGGGCTGACCCACCCAGGGGAAATCGGCTGGTCGCCTTTTCCTATCCCCCTCTCTGACCTTTTTCTTTCCTATCTCCTCTCTTTACTGTCCTGTCTCCTTTTCTCTTCTGTTACTTCTACATTTCCGTAGGTGGCTTGGGTTAACCTTGTGTATGTGCCCTCTCTTGGGTATCTTATATTGGGTTATAGCAGCAATGCACGGCTGGCGTCTGCAGCCTTACACCTTAAGCGCTGCAGCGTCCCCTAGTTGGGATCCGTGTTGGGTGGCCGCCATTGCCGCCGAAATAAACCGAACTAATATGGGAACACCTGCATTTCCCCGTCTACTTGATCGTCACCCTCACAAGAGGGTGACGATCCGATGAACGATGAAATAATAACGCACCGATGAAATAATAAACCTATTCAGACCGAAAGAAATTTTTCCCCGATTCCAAGTTGTGCAGTGAGAAAACTGAAAAACCAGCTCGAACCGTATCCCCTTTTCTTGTTGCGAAAGGCTTGACTGACGCCCTTGGCCCACGTTAAAAGGTCACCAAAATGGCGAGCGGGGACCTCCTGCTTGAGATCCGTGACAAAGTGCAGCACAATAAATTGAACAAGCTTGTGGCATTTGGAGACATACATGTTACCGTCTCATCTCATCGGTCTATGAACACAGCACATGGAGTAGTGTCTGATGCAAATCTAATCGACTTGTCCGAAACCGAACTATTGGAAGGCTGGAAAGAACAAAACGTAACAAACGTACAGCGCATCATTATCAGAAGAGAAAATAAGGAAATTCCCACTAAACACCTGATCCTGACTTTTGCCACTTGTGAGCTGCCACAAACCATAGAAACCGGATACACAAAGTTAGCTGTCAGGCCATACATCCCCAATCCCAGAAGATGCTTCCAATGTCAAAGATTTGGCCACGGCTCGCAGAGCTGCCGTGGTAGACTCACATGTGCGAAATGTGGAACGGAAGGTCACTCCTCAGACAACTGTGAAGCGACACCTCACTGTGTAAACTGTGATGGTGAGCATCCAGCTTACTCCCGGTCTTGTCCGAACTGGAAAAAAGAAAAAAAGAAATTGTCACTCTCAAAGTTCGTGAGAACATCTCCTTCAAGGAAGCACGTAAAAGGTGCTTGCCATTCCACAACACAACATATGCCGAGGCGACGCGTCAGGGGGCAACGTCGCACCGGCCGCCGCCACCTGCCCGGCCCGCGCGCAGCGAGCCGCCGGCTGTGGCAGCCGCCCCTATGGTGGGAGCAGCCAAGGCTGCCTTGCCATCACCGAACTTGGCCACACCAGTGGTCCCTGCTAGCTCTGGCAGCAGCCAGTATAGCCCGGAGGCTAAGGAGGTACCGTCAACCTCCGCACTGGTGGGGACAAAGGCTTCGCCTTCCGAGGCGAAGCCAAACCGACGTGCACATCGCTCGCTAGAGCGAGTGTCCAACGCCTCCCAAGATGCAATGGACACAACTCCTTCTCAGACGGCACACGAAGCGCCTAGGGAGAGACGACACTCCCAAGAATGCTCCAAAAAAGATAAAACACCAGTTAGAGCGCCTGGAAAAGGCTCTGTAAAATAGACTATACACATCCCTTGAGACACACAACACATTTTATTTTCCTCCAACATGAACACAATATTGCAGTGGAATGTTAGGGGACTAGTCCGCAACCTAGACGACATCCAAGAACTTATCAATAAATTTAATCCAAAGGTACTGTGTGTTCAAGAAACACACCTAAACTCCAAGAACACCAACTTCCTACGCCAGAAAATTGTTTTCCGAAAAGACCGCGAGGATTCTGCCGCATCATCTGGTGGTGTGGCCATCATACTCAACAGAAGTGTAGCCTGTCAGCAACTTCCACTCAATACGGCACTTGAGGCGGCAGCCGTTCGTGCTCTACTTCTGGGTAAACTCGTAACCATTTTCTTGCCCTACATACCCCTACATTATCCTTTACACAAGCATGAATTTCAATCATTTATAGATGAATTACCGGAACCTTACCTCGTTCTTGGCGATTTCAATGCACACAGCAGCTTGTGGGGCGACACGCGTATCGATGCGCGAGAACGCCTAATCCAACAATTTCTTTTCTCCTCTGTTGCGTGTCTCCTGAATAAGAAGGAACCCACCTACTACAATCTCGCAAACAAAACATTTTCTTCCATTGATGTCAGTGTAGCTTCCCCGTCTATATTTCCTGAACTTAAATGGGAAGTTATAAAAAATCCTTACGGGAGTGACCACTTTCCCATACTGCTGAGATCACCACTACAAAACGAACCTCCACCACAGGCTTCACGGTGGAAGTTCGATAAGGCAGATTGGGAGAAATTCCAAAGTCTTACGAGTAGTATCTCGTGGTCTGACATATCTTCGATGGGAATTGATGCTTCTGACGAGTATCTTACATCCTTCATAATCGATGCCGCTTCTGAACGTATACCAAAAATGAGTGGTGCGACCTGCAAACGGCGTGTCCCATGGTGGAACGAGGAATGTCGGAACGCTCGTAGGAAACAGAACAAAGCGTTGGGGTTGCTACGCGACTCCCCAACTGCGGAGAATCTTGTCAATTTAAAAAAAATAAAATCAGAGGGGAGAAGAACGCGCCGACAGGCCAGGAGAGAAAGTTGGAAGAAGTTTTTATCAGTCATAAACTCGTATACAGACGAGGGCAGAGTCTGGAAGAAAGTTAATAAGATAAAAGGGCTACAAACTTCTTCACTCCCGTTGGTAAACACACAAGGCGACACTCTGGAAGACCAAGCTAACTGCCTAGGAGCACATTTTGAACAAGTGGCCAGCTCATCTCATTATTCGCCAACATTTAAAAGACACAAGGCTACCATAGAAAAACAGAAACTAGAAAGAAAATGTACTGGAAACGAGGCATACAACCAGCCATTCTGCATTGCTGAGCTGTATGCATCACTTGGTTGTTGCAACAAGTCTGCGCCAGGCTCTGACCGCATTATCTTATCAAATGCTGAAACACCTTCCCCATGAAACAAAGAAAACTCTCCTCTCCCTATACAATGCTATATAGACCTCCGGCAAGATCCCCTCTGCCTAGAAAGAGGCCATTGTCGTTCCTATACTGAAGCAGGGCAAGGACCCATCGTCTGCTTCGAGTTACCGCCCTATAGCACTAACAAGCTGCCTCTGCAAACTGTTCGAAAAAATGACAAACCGCCGACTAATACATTTCCTCGAATCAAACAAACTGCTTGACCCGTACCAATGCGGGTTTCGAGAAAAACGATCCACCGCCGACCATTTGATACGTATTGAGACGCAAATTCGTGAAGCTTTTGTCCGTAAACAGTTCTTTCTCTCTGTATTCCTTGATATAGAAAAAGCCTACGATACCACCTGGCGTTATGGAATACTTCGAGACCTCTCACACGTTGGTATACGTGGTTGCATGTTAAATGCCATCGAAAGTTATATTTATCTAATCGCACATTCCGTGTTCGTGTGGGAAATGCTTTATCAAGACCATTTGTGCAGGAAACCGGAGTGCCACAGGGCGGGGTGCTCAGTTGCACTCTCTTCATCGTAAAAATGAGTTCCTTGCGTCTGTATATCCCAAGAAACATGTTTTATTCTGCCTACGTCGATGATGTACAGATAGGTTCCGCCTCGTGCAATCTCGCAGTCTGTGAGCGGCAGATTCAGCTTGGTCTGAACAAGGTGTCTAAGTGGGCAGATGAGAATGGATTTAGCCTTAACCCACAAAAGACCACCTGCGTTCTGTTCTTCAGAAAGAAGGGTATGCACCCCGATCCTGACATTGAGTTGCAGGGAAAACGTGTGGCCGTAAAAACAGAGCATAAGTTTGTAGGTGTGATTTTAGATGCGAAGCTAACATTTGTGGCACACATATAGTATGTAAGAAACAAGTGCATGAAAACAATGAATATTCTAAAATTATTGTCACGCAGCGCTTGGGGTAGTGACACACAGTGTCTTTTGAATTTGTATAAGAGCCTCATACTCACAAGACTAGATTACGGCGCCATAGTGTACCATTCTGCTACGCCAAGCGTCCTAAGGATGCTGGATCCTGTACACCACCTAGGCATCGGCATAGCCACTGGTGCCTTCAGGACAAGTACTGTGGCAAGCCTGTATGTAGAGGCAGACATGTGGTCGCTTGACATGCAACGTTCGTACCTAAGCCTCACCTATTTCATGAAAGTTAATTCGAACTCGGAACACCCGTCCTTCTCAACCGTAAATGACATGACCAGTGTCATACTCTTTAATAAACGGCCGACAGCAATAGATCCGTTCTCAGTACGTGTAAGGAAAATTGGTGAACAAATAGATATCCCACTACTTGGAAATACTCTGATGGTCCCAGCAAAGCCAGTGCCACCGTGGCAGTGGCAGCTCATAGAGTGTGATACCTCATTTGTAGAGGTCACGAAAGACGCTCCAGAGGCACATATCCGAATGCATTTTCTGGAAATTCAGTCCAAGTACTCGTCCTGCACTCAGTTCTACACTGACGCTTCCAAGTCACATGCAGGGGTATCTTATGCGGTAGTCGGACCATCGTTCTCCGAGTCCGATGTACTGCACCCGGAAACAAGCATTTTTACGGGTGAGGCCTATATGCACTTTTATCGGCTGTGAAGAGTATAGGCAAATCAAAACTCAAAAGATCAATAATATTTACAGACTCCCTAAGCGTCGTAAAAGCCCTCATGACTCTACATAGACACAAAAACCCTGTACTCATTGAACTGTATTCTGCTTTGTGCAAAGCATACATGTCTAACCAGCATATTATTTTGTGCTGGGTGCCTGGCCATAGAGGCATCGAGGGCAATGTTCTAGCTGATCAAATGGCCACATTAACTACATCGCGAGCCCTTAACCCTACCACTTCTATCCCTGCCACAGATCTCAAGCCCTATCTGAGAAAGAAACTTCGAAGCCACTGGGAGCGCTTGTGGGATGCCGAAACGAACAATAAGCTCCACTTAGTTAAGCCACAGATTAGCCCCGGGCATCCTGTTACGAAAATACGAAGAACTAATGTCCTATTCTCTCGTCTCTGAATAGGACATACATACGGCGCCCACAATTTTCTCTTAACTGGAAATGACCCGCCAACCTGTGGTAGATGTGGAGAGAGGCTTACCGTGCTCCACTTGCTCCTGGAGTGCAAGGAAGCCGAAAGAGCCGAAAGAGTGAGAAAAAGGACACTTCCCTCTAGCGTACCAGTACCGTCTCCCTCTCCACCCCGCTATGTTTCTTGGCAACGAACCTTTTTAACACCAAAGCTGTTCTGGATTTTCTGAGCGATGTTGTACTGCATGTTATTTCCCAATAGTTTCGTAGCGCGTCCTCGCTTCAGAGGATGTCGCCGCGATAGTAGTTTTGCATAGCACGCGCCTTCAGGCCCTTACGTTTTCAAAGGGTCTGTCACGGCTGTAGTACTTTTTAAAAACATTTATCTATGATATATTTTCGTCTATCGTCATTACCTTGCAATTTGTTCTGTCATGATCATAGTGCACCTCATTAGCCATTGCCATAATTTTACTACATATACATTTTACGCATTTTACAGCGATTGTTTTTAGGCGCTTTTACAGCCATGACACATCTACCTTTCGCAATTCATTGCTCCATTGTCAACTCATGAACACTGACCTGGCGCTCTTTGGCCATACCTGGCCCTTGCGCCATTAAACACCATACATCATCATCATTATTGGAAACAGAACTACACGAAAGTACACAACGGAACCGATAACAATACTGAAAGCCCGGAGAGTTGAACGTGATTTATCTTCCGATATCTGTTTAAGTCCAACGAAAGACAATAACCAAATGTAAGGACACACAGAGCGCTGTTGGGAGTTTATATTGGTTCTTTTTCAACATATAGGGTGTCAGCGCTGTCTTTTCGCGTTTTTACTACAATTCATATTGCTACCAAGGCCGCTCACCTTACTTCGTATGACATTGCTGTGTTGCTATCGCATTCATTGCTTCGCCTTTAGGGCGAAACTGTGACATTTTTTCAACATATTGGGTGTCAGCGCTGTCTTTTCGCGTTTCTTCGTCCATCGTTGTCTCTCCTTGTGATGAAAAAATCATTTGAAGATGAATACACGTGGTAAGCAATAGTAATATTTGTCTCTGTCTTGAACTGCGTTTCGGCGTCAATAAAATGATCTTCTGAAAAACAAGTTTCCCTCCCTGGAGCCGGCTCCTAACTTTCAACGGTTTGATCAGGATTGTCAACACACGTGGCAAAATCTCGCGATTTGGTATTGGTAGAATCTCGCTTTGAATGCACAACCTGCCGTGGGTCCACTTCAATTGGCAGCTGATGGCCCGAGTTCAATGTATTCAATGTTCAGTTCAATTCGTTATGGCAAAATAATGCCTACATGCCTACACCTACAAGCCTATCGGTCAGTAAGTTTTGTATATTCATCTATAAAGAATATTTCGCTTTATCCGGTTTATTCGCATTTGTTTTTTTTGTGTGTGTACACGAGGGTCGAGATTAAAAACGTTGCGCGTATCGAGCGAGCTATAGGCGGGCGGCTTAGAATGATGTGATAGGGGAGTTTCGGCGTAAACCATTAACTTGTAGCCGACTCAATTATGTCGACTGAAGTTGATGAAATTTACATGCAATATGTTTAATTCGACCAAGAGCAACCTAACGAACTCTAATGACTTGGTGCGGCTGAACTATATTGTGCTGGAAATTCCGCAAGAACACCGCGAACTTGTTGTACAATTTTGATTTAATGTTAACTTTTGTGGATGGAGTAGGCGTTTTAATGATTCTGTGTGAGCTGTTCGTGATATCAGAAGCTAACTTTAATCTTCGCTTTCTTTACCGCCTTGTCGAAACGTTTCTGTAAACTGTCTTCATTCTTCCATATTATTCAAGGTAAGTGAAGCGCACTCACAAGGTAGACGCCAGAAGGTGCCATTG
>NW_023606628.1:0-40001 GCF_013339745.2 Dermacentor silvarum | reverse complement strand
AAGCACAGCTATGGGCTGTCCATCGGGCCCGCGACGCAGCAGAGAGGCTCGGCCTTTCTGTGCCGACGTGGGAGCGGCCCGCTACGTGCTGACGCGCGTTCCGAGGGACAATAATAAAGTTTTACCATACCATACCATACTGTATTATAACTAGTTCCTATACAATAACATGAAAGTATCTACATGCACCTGTGCTTAAAATACTCACTTAAATACACTTTATGCGTGATTGTATTGATACACCAACCGCTACCGTGCCTGTCTGGGAGACTGGAGCTTTGTCAAGCCGGAGAAATTTCGGCTTTTTTTCCGGCTCTCCCTTTTCATCTTGTGCATCCAGTGGTGAAAATAAAATTATGATGATGATGATGATGACTTGACGTCCCTTCATGGCACACACCCAAGCGCCATCACACACTTACGAGCGCTATTTATCTTCCACGCGCAAGTGCTGTCATTCATCTTCATTGCAGTTCTTGACTCCTTCACCAGCTCAGAAGTCGAGCAGGATGTTGAGACGAATGTAATTAAAGCAACATACTCGCTTAAGAAGCATCTTTGGTGAGAAGGGAGCTCCAGGCAATATACGGCCGGGAACACCGTATCCGACATTTTAAACTTTGGCAGAGAGTATACTAGCTTCTTAGCCTAAAAGGCGTGGTAGCAATGCTGGGCGCTATAACGTCAAATGAACCCGCCGTGGTTGCTCAGTGGCTATGGTGTTGTGCTGCTGAGCACGAGGTCGCGGGATCGAATCCCGGCCACGGCGGCCGCATTTCGATGGGGGCGAAATGCGAAAACACCCGTGTACTTAGATTTAGGTGCACGTTAAAGAACCCCAGGTGGTCCAAATTTCCGGAGTCCCCCACTACGGCATGCCTCATAATCAGAGCTGGTTTTGGCACGTTAAACCCCATAATTTAATTAATTTTAATAATGTCAAATCATCCCAAACTATTTTGATTCCAAACTCCTGACGTCAAATTTAGGTTATCACTGACGCAAGCATCGGGCAGTGATCCACAGCGTTGTCTGAACTACCCAATCAAACACTCTCCTAGAGCGCGAACTTGTACGCGTTCCAAAATGGAACGGAGGCGTTCCGTTCCATCGAGCCGCACACGATTGGTCAATTTGAACGTCGCGGTTGAAATTGACCAATCGTGTGCGGCTCGATGAAACGGAACGCCTCCGTTCCATTTTGCAACGCGTACAAGATCGCGCCCTTAGTTTATAGGAGATCACCTTTGTTCGCTTTCAAAACCAATAACATTGTCTACACTCAGCGGTTTTTCTTATCTAATTGGCTGACAAGAGGCGAGGAGCACGCTCTAATGGAGAGGGTTTCGATGGGGCCGAGCCAGCACAGTGAAAATAGATAACCGCATGAAGAGGGTGGTGCCGGCTTCTCCGATTGGTCCGCTTCGCCTTAACTTGCGGTGCCTGGTCGAAAATCGCGGTGGCGTGCAATTAGAGGATAAGAATGCCGCTAAAATGGATCTTAGCAAGGGAGAGTTGGCAGAGCGATGCCGAATACGTGCCGAAAGGGCTCGATAACGTTTTACTGCCACGCAACAAGGGCAGGTATTTTGCAGCGATGCCTTATGACTTATTCTATACTAGTCTTATAATCCACCGCTCACGGCCGGCTGATCCCGTTGATAACGCGAGCGGACGGTCGCTCTGACCACTCACAAAGCGCGATAAGCGCGAAAAGGCATTAGCACCGGAAAGGCATCGCTACAAAATACCGGCCGAGGTTTATCATGCGCAAATAAATACATGCTCACCGGCATGTGCGAGTAGCGAGGGCCTGAGCCATCGGCGGGCAGCCATCTTCTATTCCTTTCGGAATGGGGCAGTCTGTGGCTATTCAGATAAATTTTCACATTTTGTTCGGCATATTAATGCATTTTTTTTTCGCGTACACGTAACTTTGACGTGGTGAGTTTTCGCGGTTTTGTGAGGTCGCCTGACAAACAGGCGAAGTTGGGAGTGGCCCGAAAATGTTTTGACCAATCGTGGAGGCTGATTGCAGAAATTGGAATCAAAACAGTTTGGAATCATTTTACGTTATAGCGCCCCTGAAATCGAAGTGCAAAGCATTTTTCATAGCTCCGGAGGAATGAATGAAGTCTTGGTCTTACCAAGAAGGAGTTAAGGTTGCAAACATTCAGCCCTTCGTATGATGTTATTACTGTTAAAACGGAGCAGACGATAGCGTGAATCTAAAGAAAGAAAGGCTACTGATTGAGTGCCGAAATGGGAGTCTGTTTTACCGTGGGATAAACCAAAGAAGAATGTAGTTCGGTGTGGATAGGCAGGACTTACTCGAAGGCGCCTTATAACAGGGAAAGTCAGCGTCGGCATCACGCACCCAGTGTGAACGCCGATGGAAAGCGCACACTTGAAAGGGCAAGGAGTGTAGTAGGGAAGACTACGAGTTTTTTCGCGTATATAGAGCGAAGGCGACGTTTTCTAGGAAGAAGCTTTACATATGTTGGTGAAACACGTCAGCTCTATTTAATGCAAAGCATTCTTGGTGAATCGAACCCCGTTTTAGGTAACTCCTTTTCATGTAGTCATTTTCGTGAGCCGATCCCGAAATTGAGTGGGAGGCACTGATACTTAGAGATTTGCATCATTCGCATGATGTCACAATCATATATTCTTATATAGCTGTTGTCACAGACATAGCTGACAATATGACGGAATTTCAAAGCTATTCTACAATGCTGTCCAGCTGTAGTCACACGCCAAGTTCTGATGTTTTGACATATTTTGTCTCCCTATAGTAAATTCTCTCTCGAAGGACGATTGTTCTGTTAATAGTGGAGCAATCTCTCTTTACCTAGCAAGAAATGGAACTTGCCAGTGATCAGTTACCGCTTTCCAAAACACCACGTCCTGATGGAAACTCAGGAGAATATTAAGGCGAAAGGCTTAAGTGGCTCATGGGTCGGAAAATTGACCATCCGGCGATATGACAAGAAAATGCAATGGCACCAAAACTGATTGTGCCACTATTGATCTTCGAGCCCACGACCTCTTGTGTTAATTAAGGCAAGGTTAATTACGGTACAGTGAATAAGGATGTAGGTAATAAATCAACTCGAACTCACGACCTTTGGTGGGAGTCGAACGAACGACCTTTGGTTTTAAGGCAAAGTTAATTAATTCACAGCTAATTAAGATATTGTTAATGGTGGCACTCTAACCCACGAACTTTGGTGGCAGTCGAACCCATGACCTTATGTGGTAATTAAGGCAACGGTAATTATTTCACAGGTAGTTACAGTATAGTAATTACTGGGGAGTGACCGGCAGTTTATTAATTATTTAAATAATAATAATTAATTTACTTATAATTTATTTATTTGCATATGCTCAAGGCCTGAGGGCATTACAGAGGGAAGTGGTGAGTACATGCATGCATACGAAGTCAATGGCAACCAACTTTAAATTAGCGGCGTCAAAGATGGCATCGATGGAAGCGGAAAGGTGGCTTCAGTCGTCGGCAGTCCGTGGTATGAATGAGTGGAAGTAGAAGTTGGAGTTCTTGGTTTCGCCTACACTCCAACTTTGTGATTTCTCGTATTACCTTCTTCAAGCTCATTTTTGATCGCAGGGTCGTTGTATATAGTATATTGCAATGATTATGCTCATTCAGCTTTTAATTGCGAACATTCCATAGTTTTAAGAACAAAAGATAAATGTGCTTACACTATTATAAAAAAGACATTACATATAGTGAGCGTTACTGTGTGAAGACCCTTTCGATTTGACGACACGCATGACCGGAAGTCTCGCGATATACCCTTGGTTTTTGAATAAGGTATATAAATGAGTTATTGGGGAACATAAAACATTCAACTGATATGCGGAAACATATTGAAGTTAGCCCGTAACACAATTGCGCCAGAAAAAAGAAAGTGAAACATCCTGCAGTGGTTTTCTCAACAAACCGATTCCAGCTTCTAGAAAAATCCTTGTACGTACCCCCCGTGATTTGTGCCCGGACTTGCAGAATCACAGCGTGAAATTACCTCCTACAATAAGCTTTGCATTGTAAACTCTATTTGTAAGAGTCGGTAGTAAACTTGGGTTGCCATGACAACCACCTACCAGGTGTCTCTGAGCGTGTGAGAGGCTGCACCTATTGAATAGAGACGGCAACATGACCTGCGCGAGGAGAGTGGTGCAATGGGGGCAAAGGCTGTCGCACTGTCGAGACCTCGCATGCGAAGATCCGCAGTCCACTATGGTGCACAGAGAGACGCGTTTAAGACATTCGCATGTTGACATCTGTGGGAAGCGAAGCTTTAAAGAAGTGGCTAATTAAATGCCACACAGGTGACAGCAATGAGTACGATTTTGTTTATTTTCATCCTATGCAATGTGTAATCGCGTGCGATGTTTCTGTTTATGTAAAGGACCCAACTTTGAGGTCATGCAACGTTTATCTTTACGCACAGCACCGTTCACAAGCTATGCCGAAATGCATACGTCTGAGACGTCGACGCAGCCACGTCACAAAGTCGTAGGTGACGTATGACCTATGATGCCTGTGAAAACAATTATGCCGAGGAGGGGTGTATGGGGGGCACAGAAAATTACGAGAGGTGTCCAGCAATATTTAGTTATTCTTTACCCTTTCGTGGAAGCTTTCCCTAGGGGCCAACTCCAATTGCCGCATTTAAATACATGTAAAATGGAGAAACGCTTTCATCAGATAGCCACTCAACCGAATCGTATGAAGTTCGTTGCATTTAAGAGAAAGAAATGGGCAAAAAAAAAAATGTCGCTTATGAGGACGAAGGCGATTGAACACGACATAGCTTGGAACACTGGTATACAGAGTTCGAGGTACTTCTCCCTCGAGGAAAATAAAACACGGAACTTTACTTAGTCAAACGAATCAGAAATCTCTCCTTCCTCCTGCTCTACTATGGTGATGGACTGTAACACAACAAAAGGTTTCTTGCCTGGATCCCCCAGCAAAATGTGGTCTATAGTATATAAGAATTATATGAGGGGAATGAGTTGTTAGTCAAGTCTCCATCCTAGCAAAGTACAAACTTTGGCCTCCTTGCCATCGTCCAAACGAGAAAAACATTTCCGTACAGTGTGGTGATTGTGTTCCGCTCTCTTCTAGAAGTATTATAATTATAATTATTATTATTCAAAAGAAGTCCTATATCCGCAATGAGGAGTGGACTTTGAAAAGGGCGCTCTAATAATAATAATAATAATAATAATAATAATAATAATAATAATAATAATAATAATAATAATAATAATAATAATAATAATAATAATAATAATAATAACTGGAAGTTTCGACCCGAAGGACGAAGCACTGTCAGCGATAGTAAGGCTTAGTACCCCGCTTAAACTCCTCGGACGGTGTCCTAACTAAACGCCGGGTGCGCCAATTCTTCCTCCTGCCTTAAAAGCTTTAACTCGCAGCATAATGCTTGTAATGGCGTCGTACAGGCGCCACTGCGCTGCCGGTGAAGAGCGCCGACAGCGAAATTACATCATTTGGAGATTGCGACCACTAAAACTGCTTTGCGCTTTTTCGTGTTCTGAGACGGTTTAAGGTAAAAGGCAGGCGCGATCATTTATACGATTCACGACTTCTGTATGCGCGCTGAAATTCTAAAAAATTCTAAAAAATGTAGTTCTGGCATGTGTTTCAGACCTGCCTTCAGCAACATTGGCGGTTGTAGTATAGGATATTACTTGCATATACGGCATAAATTTACCACGGCGACGGCGACGCCGATGGCGAAAATTCGTCTTGAGTATTGCTATAATTGGTATCGCATTAGTAATAATACCCTACCACGCAGAAAATCACAAATGTAGTGGCAAACTCCTCCGTGGCCGAATCCCAGGACCGAAGCCCCAAGGCAGCAAGGACTACTAGTAAATTGAGGAAAAGTGTAAGACTGTCGGAACTGGGCTTCGAGAAGCCCTTTGCTCTGCGCCGAAAATGGACGGCAGAATTACACGTTTAGTAATTTTAGGGCCGTGGCAAAAATTACATATTCATGACTGCATCACCCCACCCCTCCCCAGACCACGCCTATTCAAACAATAACTTCACAGAGGAAATGGGGCATCGCAATCCGGTAAATACAATCTATGATTGTTGTTTGGGAGACCATTGATTGTCCAGAGGAACTGCAGGCGCTGAAAGTAAGACACAGATTACAGTGCTTGCATTGTGAGCCAAAGTAGGTAAATTGATGCACACAGGGCCATCGACGGATGCTGAAGCACAAGGGTCCTGCCATTACATATGAAAATAACGCCACGCTCCTTTGGGTAAGTGCCTGATACAATAGCGCAAGTTGATTCGATATTTGTTATGCCCCCACAAGTGTCACAACTCATGCGTCATGTTGATTTGGTTCTAACGTGAAGTAGACCTATACAGTGTTTTATGCGCATCCAATGATCAATATGCGATCAATATACATGATGTGTATTATGTAGGCTATCGCTAAATTTTATTTAAAATGTAGTTCACGAAAGTTTTTCATTTTGCATTGATAAATTTATTCTGCTGATTTTATTACTGAAGACACTTCTGTATAGTGACCGAGGAGGAAATTACGCTGCTGCATTATTTTTATTCATCTCCTTGCCGTCAAACTGACTGCAGGTGCAGTTTATCGCCTTCGCAGTAGTCGTGATTGGCAGACGCGCGTCACTTACATCGCCTGCTACAATCGGTAGGCTTTGGGATTCAATGCGAGTTCAATGCATTGCACCTCATAATGAAGGCAGAAGGCGTGTTCTCCGGGTGAGTCCCATTCCCGTCGTGCGTTTCGTTCCTTCATATCGTTACGCGCAACGCTGTCCACGGTGTTCTGGTTCTCAGCACGAGGTCAGGGGTTCGACTTCCGCTCAGGGCGGCCTCATTCGGATGCGGG
Source organism: Dermacentor silvarum (assembly GCF_013339745.2). Classification (NCBI taxonomy): domain Eukaryota; kingdom Metazoa; phylum Arthropoda; class Arachnida; order Ixodida; family Ixodidae; genus Dermacentor; species Dermacentor silvarum. The sequence goes on along the minus strand of NW_023606628.1, from coordinate 33,057 downwards.
CGGAATGCAGAAACATTCGTGGGCTATAGCTATACGCACACTAACGTTAAAGAACACAGGGAGGTCTCACCTAATCTAGAGCCAACCCCTTACGGCGTGTCTTAGGGCCCTCTCTGTCGCTTTGAGACGTTAGGAGCCCTCGGTTGATTGAGTCGCAATGTCGCTTCAAACATTGCTTTTTTTAGGAGAGTCATGTGTCTAATTTTCTGGTTCGAAAAAAGCGAGCAGATGATGGGGTTAATCTGTAAAAAGCGTTAGAGCTTCGTTGAATGTGAATGTACAAATGTGGGTGCGCTGGTATGAAAATAAATTAGGACGAAGCCTGTAACGGTGGTGTAGATTTAGGGCGTGTTCCGAATCACCTTAAGTTAAACGAAAGAAGCGCGAAATGAAAGTGGGCGAGTGTTTTGCCAACGGCGATAACGACTTGCACTTGGACAATTTATTTGTATTGAGCTGTTGATTAGTGTGCCCAATAACAGTGCACACGCGTTCTAATATGGCGCACAACAAAGAAATAAAAACACATTAAGAAGATAAAGACCAAATTACATTTAACTGAGATGAGTAAGTCAGTACGATATTTTAAAACAGGTATCAATCATGAAAATGTCAGCATTGTCCTTGTCAATCACGTCAATAAATATGCATTGCAATCGAATTAAGGGGCTCGGATTAGAAACCTTATAAACTCTACACATATTATTCCGCCGAAATCTGCTTTTGCGGAAAACAACGAGAAATAGCGTGAAGCCAAAGCAGCCTCATAACGAAATTACTTCTATAACGAAGGAATAACTATGTACCGGTTCTATTGTTAGCAGTGCGGTGCGCGATATTTACAACGAAGTGACCTGTATAACGAATAATTTCAGAAGCCAGAATCACTTCGTTATAAAGGCGTTCGACTGTACGCCCACGAATACCCTTACGCAAGAATAACAAATCCCTCACCTAAGGTGGTCAGTTGAATGTCTTCACCTGTTAAAAGTGGAAGAGATCTGCTGTTTGGACAGGGCAGAAGCGACACTTGGGTGTCGGGTATGTGTCGGGAAAGAATAAGTTCAAAGTGCGTGGGGTAAGAAAAGTGCGAGTTTGTAGTTGGCGCCACAATATTTCTCTCTGGCGCGTGCTCGACACAGAGAGAGGTGGATACGCGTTGGTGTTTGTAATGTGTGCAAATTTCATGGAATGTGATGAGTGCGTCTTTATTGGTCTGTTGTTGGGAGTCATTGGCTTCTGGGGTAAGGCCCACATTTCTGTCCACTCGGTCCGTGAATCCTCGAGCAGCGGCATGAGCCATTTCGTTGCCTGATAGTCCTTGATGTGCTGGAGTCCAGATGAGAGCGATGTAGTTTTTTGGCGGGTGAGCGACTAGTAGAGAGTGCGCGAGGTTTGTAATGTAGCCGCTACTGAAGTTCCGGATAGCAGTCTTCGATCATGGAAGACTGCTATCATGCAGTCTTCCATGATACCATGATTGATACCATGATCGAAAAAGTGGCATGGAAATTTTCATACTAGGATGGTCCCATGTACCCATCGTAAGGAATATTCGCAAGATGTGTAACATGAGCAGCTTAGGCTTCCTGGTACATTACGTCGGAACAATAGCGCAGACCTGAGACTAGGACAGAGGAGGCAAGACAACACAAGCGCTTGTGTTGTCTTGCCTCCACTGTCCCCAGTCTCAAGTTTGCGCTAATGTTCTAAGGTGATTTTTTACAAGTCATTCAACGACTGCAGTCTGTTTGACTGATGACTTCAACCTAAACCTAACTTGAAGTGCGGAATACATAGCTGCTGACTGGATGAGGGCATCAAAGTGGCGTTCGTATTGACAAAACCGTAATGTTGAAAAAAACATCGGGGGTTACAAGAATATAATTTGGTAGAGGGAATTATTCGCCAACTGTTCAAGCACGTAGCCCATCATGCATTCCGGCCTTCTGGCTTGGAACCACCTTGTGGGTTCTCATAGCTTTTTGGTGTTATGTTTTCATTGAGGGTTGGGTGTACATAACAATATTCTGTCAATTATCTTCTAACTTATAAAATTAGATTGTATGGCGAACACTCGACGCGTATATCTGCTTAGAACATTCGAAAAAAAAAAAGAATTCTTCATTGTGGGTGTTTCAGAATATTTTTTTTTATATTAGCGTCACGCGTGCCTCCTAGATAGCACAAGGCCGGTGCACTTCAATCCGCGGAGTTATGGAATAAATAATTGTGAGCCTAAAACGCTTAGCTAAGAAAATGTAAGGCGATGAGTCGGTTTCCCATGATGATGATGATGATGATGACCATTTCCATATTGTGGCATATACCACCAACAAGGGATTAGCGAAGTATAGGGTGCTTTATTTAAAATAAAATCAGTTTTAATGAAAAATACCAGGACACCTAAGCTCTTGTTATGAGTTGTGAATGCGAAAGCATTATACTCTATTTGAACGTCGCTGAGCGCTCCATCGAGTTATGAACTCCTTGCGGGCAAGCGAGCGCGTTGAAACGCTTGGCCGACGCCTCCTAGATAGCACAACGCCGGTGTTGGGACTCGGGTAGCGTTTAGGCCGGTGATCCTTCAGCCAGAGGGATGAGTACATCCGGGAGTAAAGCGAGAGAAAAAAGGGTTTATTCTACATATTTACAGTGGCTCCAAATATGGAAGCCCACTCCATGGCAGTGCACTTTGAAGTGTCAGCTCACTACATGTCTGAGCACATATCAGAACACGTCAGGACTCACCACTGCACTCAAGGTGTCTTCTTATAAACATTCGTCTTCCCTAGTTGACCGACTAGGGAATCAGATGACCTTGACGCGGCCAATCAGAGGGGTCGTATTGTTCACTGAACTCCACCGGTAATGTTGCACCTTCGAAGCAAGGACGAGGCAATCCGGAAACAGGGGGGTTAACACTCCTTCCACGAAAGTCGGTGACTTAGTTTCTTGCCCTCCAACGGTCATCTTGCCAGGGTCGGCAGAATGGCCTTCTCGCTAATCCCCGTTTCTAACGAAGAGTGGCGGTTGTGGTCGGTCGCTTCTACGTGAGCTTCTTTGTCCGAACGTCACTGCCGGTGTCGGGCCACGTCGACCAGGTAGGCGGCCGCTGATGAAGGGGGTGTAATCGGGGGAAGCACCCAAAGAATGCCGCATTGACGAGTTGGGGCGCTTGTTTGCCCGTCTCGTCGGTGTCGGGGACTGTCGCCGTCTGGGCGACGCCGAATGAAAGGACCTTCCTCGATGGGAAATAATCAAATAATGCGCCCGTACGATTCGGGACGCAACACCGGTGCACTTCGATCCGCGGCGTTATGCTAACATGCCCGACTGCAATAGAATCTAATGGGGACGCTCCCGAGTAAGCTGCGGTGACTTTGACGTCACCGCTTTGGTCTTGCCGAGCTTGGCAATGAAATTTCAGCCCAAGTAGCATGAATCACGGCCGGACTAGAGGGGCGGCACGCGCGCACTTCCTTACGGCCTGTGCACCCAAGGAGGGAACAATAGGGCTAATTCTTCACAGCTCGTTGCAGCGTTCGCCGAGTGGGGGCGCGTCGAACCAACCCTCTATAAAGCCCCTTGATGTTAGAAAGTAGCGACACGCTTTGATCTACGCCGCCACACCCTCGCCGGCGCGGTCAACCTCCTCCTTTTCTCCCCCTCTTTCGCGGAGGCAGCGCATCCGCCACGCTGAATGGCTGCGGCGCGCGAGACTACCCGGTCAGGTGACCCTGACGTCACGAAAACTGCGCGGAACTTGCTTTCGCGCGCCTTTGGTTTCTCCCGCTCGCCATGAGCAGTCCAAGTAGTGGTCGCCCTGCCGCTCCGAACGTGTGTTTCCCAAGTTTTTCCATCCTTTCGTAGGAATCTGAGCTTCGTTTTCAGTGAAAATGCCTTGCTGCTGCGCGTTTCAATGCAGCAGCAGGTCAGAGAAAGGGCAAGCCTTATTTTATATCCCCCGAGGTGAACGGAATGTCGTGCGTCGGAAGCAGTGGCTCCATAACATCTGGAGAAGGGATTTCGCCCCTTCTAAGCACGCCGTTCTTTGCGAGGCGAATGTTGCAGCTTTCCTCATATTTGCGGATGAAGTTGCATGAAGATTTTAATGCTCTTCGCATAGCCGGACTCTTCGTTCAGTTCAATACAGAGCACCGATAACTGTGCATATAGTTTTTTTTCTTAAAGTGAGTCGGCTCAAATTTTTGTTGACTCTTCGACCCGTGACAAAGCTTTTTGTGTTTTCGCGCGTGCGTTAGTTTTCAAATGTATGTAATTTGTGAGTTAATGCCTGTAACTCATATTTGTAGTTGTGTGCGTGTGTGTGTGCGTGTTGTGTATGTGCGTGCGTGTGTGCGTGTATGTGTGTGCGCGCGCGCGTGTGTGTGTGTGTGTGCGTGTGATCCTTGCGCCTGATACTTGTGAAGCCAAGGAACTATTTTACTCTTATTGCGTGCTTATTGTATCTTTGCAAAGTTTCAATACTGCGAGCATTTCTTTTTCTTTACGTACTTTATGTTGCGAAGGCATGAACCGCAATATATATGTAGATAAGTGGTATTATGTATTATTCGCGCATGCTCATTAAGTACAAGCCACGCGCTTCTGATAATCTCCCTCAATTCTGATTAACTTGCCATCTTGAAGTCTGTAAGTTAATTATCAAGTGCCAGTCTTAGCAGTTTCCGTGTAAGCAATCAGCCTTTTGTTGTTGTTGTTTTTTTTTTTGAGAGAGAGACTTAGGTTACTCCCAGAGGTGATGGAATGTAATTTCTCGTCGTTTCATAGTGACGGAATACAGGCGCGTGTGTAAAGTTCTATGTTGGCTGTTTCGCAAACACAGCACGTATTTTGCACAGTGGCATTGGTACAAAGGCTTTTGGCCCACTCATTTTGGCGAATTCACTTTAAGTAAACTATCACATTTCTTCTTGGTTACCTTCTCTGAGCATTTTAAGAGCGAATATTGTGAACCAAATTCTAGTTTATACTCTACGCTGCTTATATTGTATGCACCCAATACACCTCCGCGTTACGGACTATCCAAGTGGCGACGTAGAGGTAAACAGCTCAGCCACTGCTTGGTACTCATTTTTTCGGAGCGCTTCCGCTTCTATTTATCGAAGCGTCCTCAAAAAAAAAAATGTCACGACGTTCTATCGGAAACGTACTTTCGTCATGACAGTTTCACAAGGGATAAATTCCCATACAACGCTTGAAAGGGCCGAATAAACAAGCGCGCGCATTGATTCTAATGCGGCTGCAGCGAGCCACTGGAGGGTTCAGCGCCGCGCCGGCCCGGTGAGGGGGAGAAATCCGAGGAGAATTGAGGAGGAAAGCGCGCGCGGGGGGGAGAGTGTCGCTACTTTCTAACATCAAGGGGCTTTATTGCCGGTGCCTCTGGGGCGCCTACCGTCGCGCCTCTAACCTAAGCTGCTTCGCATTATTGCGCGCGGAGCCGCAGGTGTTGCCATTCGTTGCGCAATCTGGAGAGGAGATGAGACAAGGAGAGGAGAGGAGGGGGAGAAGGATGCGCATGCGCAGTAGGGGTGTGGGCGCACGGCGGTTGGATGGATGGAGGGAGGTAAGGAGGGAGGGAGGGAGTGACATAGCCCCGAGCATAAGATGCTTCGCATCTAAAAACACATTTCTGGTTTGGGCGTAGCAATGAAAACGATCGCAAGCGTTAGCATTGCCTTCGAACTCCCGTCGGTGCGGCATGGTAGCGGGACTCAGTCTTCAAGAAAACAACAACTGTGTAGACGGACCCACGCCCACGGAGCTTTCAGGTGTCTCACAACGCCGCCCCATCAGGAACGGCGCTACAGTGGCGCAAGACATAAGACCGTCCCGAAAACTTCGGCGTTAGACCGAGCCCAGTCAAATATTACATAATGTTATTTTCACGGTTAGTGTGCGTTCCACTCAGACCATGCAGACCGCTCTGACGTTCTATGCAGTGCATACTTATACAAGCGCATCAAGAACGCTAGTGCGCTTAGGCGTGCGCTCATTAAACACTCGTCAGGTTCCCACGTATATCGGCACAAAGAAAACGTGAAAGCACGTTATTTGTAGAACTGGCTACGATATGCCGCACGACCATTCTCCGGGAGCCAAGTATGCAAAACGAGAAATCAGTTCTCACGGTTTCTAGATGCGGTGGAAAAAATCACAGCATATCCATGGGGTGAATGATGATGAGTGGGCGAAGCTCTGGAGGGAATCATCGGATCTCCCGCTTAAGGGGACGCTAGCACAAACGCGTTAGAAACGTGCAGTACTCTCTAGTAAGGGGGAGCGGCCACAGCGCCTTACGCAGCCATTTACACATGCCGGAACGTGCACCGCGTTTGCCGACGCCATCACATGACTGCTGAGAGAGTATACCCCCCGTATTCATAAACGCTCCTCGACTTGACTGGCGCTGAGCCGTGCTCCCTCAAGGGCTGCAGAAGATAGCGCCAACCTTTCCCTTTCCCTCAAGAACCACTTATCATCGACTTGAACTTGACTTGCCACCGCCTTGGGCAGCGCGTTCGAAACGCGTTGAAGGTAAGGCGGAGAGGCCACAGCGTCTTACACCAGCTTCTTACACGGGCCGTAACGCGCTAGCACAAACGCGTTAGAAACGCGCTAGAAACGCGGCCTTTCGTTAATGTTGGGTATTTATTGCCATCGTGGTGCGTGTGTCTATGTGCGCTTCGTGGAGTAGTGGTTAGCGCCGCGCGTTCGGAAGCGAGGGGTCCCTGGTTCGATTCCGCGCTACGGACACAACTTTCGGATTTTTTTTTCATAAAACGCCGGAAGCGTTCTCCGGAAGCTGGCTTCCGGAACCGGAAGCGGAACCGGAAGTGGAAACGGAAGCGGAACCAGAAGTGGAAGCGGAAGTCGGCTTCCGGTTATACTATACGTATACATATATATGTATATATGGGTATACATACATATACTAAAGCCCCACATGGATGGATGGATGGATGGATGGATGGATGGATGAGGCTGAACCCTTTAAATCGGGCGGTGGCATACGCCACCTAGCCATGACTATTAACATAATTTGTACTTTGTGGTGGGTGAAATTTCACCCCTGCCTTAATTTTATCCACCAATCAGATAACCTCTGTTTGGTTATTTCTACCCGCTTAAAGTCTATTTTGCCTTCACTGTTCCTAAACCCCAATGCTTTGAAAAAATCAGCCCCGTTGCCTTGCACTGTAGGGTTAAGCCCCTTACAGAAAAGTATGAGGTGTTCAGCCGTTTCCTCTTCTTCTCCACACGCACAGCACAACGTGTCTATACCTTGGTACTTGACTCGGTACATCTTAGTCCGCAATACTCCCGTCCTGGCTTCAAACAACAAAGAGCTTCCCCTAGAATTATCGTAGATATTTTCTTTGGCAATTTCTTGCTTGAAAGTTCGGTATGTGCCCAGTGCTGATTTCGTCTGCATCCCTGTTTTCCACAGACCCCTCTCTGTTTCCTTAACCTTTTTCTTAACCGCTGTTTCCTGGTTTGCACCCCTCCTGCAGTCCAAATATTTGATTGACAGTTTTCTGGTCAGCTTCCTCCATTTTGTATCAACATTCCTCATGTACAAATAACTGAAAACTCTCCTTGCCCACCGCTTTTCTGCCATCTCTCTCAATCGCTCCTCAAATTCTATCTTGCTGCTGGCTTCCCTGCCCTCGAATGACGTCCATCCCATGTCACCCTGTACCCCCTGATTTGGTGTATTTCCGTGTGCTCCCAGAGCCAGTCTACCTACCCCTCGCTGCTTAACTTCCAACCTTGCTCGAACCTCTGATCTCATGCACAGGACCGCATTGCCGAAAGTCAAACTAGGGACCATCACCCCTTTCCAAATCCCTCTACGGACATATACGGACACACAACGCCATCTATTGAGCAATTCATAAAGCTAGACGTGGCTACCTACTACGACGGGGACGAACGGGTGCCGCTATAAGGAGCTTCGCCCCTAAAACTGGCAGGCCTGCGCGGCACACGCAGCACAGTCACAACGTAAGCTAGACGAGCGTTTCGAAGAGTACTACCTAGTAATTTGAATGAATGCGTCAGGAACGCGCTTGGGACGCCGTCGCGCGTGCAAGCCGACGCGTTCCATCGCCAATGGCTAGTGTCATTCGGCCCAGCCAAGCGGCCGACAATGAAACTACGGCTGTCACATTCGCTCTTATTGCAACGCGCCCAATCTAGGGCACTCAACGTGATCCCGAGCGTCCGTCGGTATGTTAGCGCCATCTAGTTAAGGCGAAAGCGAAATTTACGGTGTCTGAAATATTGCGTTTGCCGGCGCCTTGACTAGATGGAGCCACCATACCGGCGGAGGTTTGGGACCACGTTGTTTGCGTTCCGCGTCTGAATCGCATCTCGTCGTCTGCGTCTGCGCGCCTGCATAGGGCGCATTTATATTGACCCTTTTTGCGGCGATCCCGCGGGCGCTGCCATGTTTGATCACGTGGTGACGCGTCCATTGCTTGCCTCAACTGCCTCCGTTGCCTCCTTGTTTACAATGAAAGTGTATGACGCCGGCGCGGCTAATACCCATGCCACACGGGCAAAGTAGAGTGCACTTTGAGCGAGTGCACTTCGCGGCTAGTGTCATTCGCAGGTTGCCACACGGGAACGCTTAGTGACACTCACTGCAGAGTGCACTCGCCGGCGAGTGTGTTTGGCGAACTCACTTCGCGGCGGCGAAGTGTGTAGCCTCGTTAGCAATGCTTAGAAAATACATGAAGTGATATTGAAAGAAGGTTCAGGAGTAATTTTTCATAACATTGTTTTAAATTGCTAACGTTACAAGATAATAAAATGTGCCACACCGCAAAAAAAAAGAACAAAAAAGAAACGGCAAGAATAGCAAAAAAAAAAAAAGCTCTCGCTCTCGGGCTGTTCACGACCACGCCGGATAATTACTGCGCAGTTGTTTGGCGGATCGAGTAGTTTAGACTGTTGCTAGTCAAGTTGCCGTCGTTGCCGGCGCTTATAAAGGTGGATTGTAAATGTTGTTTCTAACAATAATAAACTGTTTTTGCGCACACATTTTTATATTAGTAAATATATGCTTTCCCGTCTGACTCCCGGTTGCCATGGCCATCAATTTGAAAGAACACTTCTCTTTCTCGTGTAGCAGCGCACCCCCAAAGTGACACTCAGCGCGCTGAAGTGCACTCGCTCGAAGTGCACTTTACTTTGCCCGTGTGGCACGGGTATTAGAAAAACCTCTGTGTTGGGTGATATCGTAGACGGTGACTGGGTGGACTACACGAAGCTTTGATCACAGACAGCTTCAGAGAACACGCAAAAGCGCTTTCGGAGGTGATTAAGCTATGTCCAAACGGCGCACTGAGCAGCGTATATTGTGCTTGTTCTAGAAGCGGGGCTAAATATGTATTGCAAGCTACCCAAACATTCTGCTCATGGATTGAATCAGGATTAGTGTGTCTTGCTCTTTGTTCTATATTTGGCAAATATTTTGAAGCAGCAGCAGCTTGTCAGTCTGACTCAGTGAAGTTCCTCGGTGAAGCCACTATCTGATTTTCTGCCTAATCGCTCGCGGTTGTGCTCACTTCCGATAGATTTGTTTTTGCTGCGCACAAGGCTTGAAACGCAGCTGTTTTATACATTGTAATACCTTGTAGCAAATATCTATTACCGCTAGTAACTCGATTACTCTTGTGGACCGTCACGAAACATTCAGCTTCGACCATAAATCGTGCGCCATCGGTGTAGTCCATCATTTATTGTGCGTATATAGTGCACATATATTCAAGTATGCGCCCATTCACTTTTCTTGATACATCGGCGATAGAGTGGGCGTAAGTTTTCCTGCCATTTGGCATAGATGTGTATAGATAACGTGCGCGAAACTTACTATGACAGCAAGTGGCGCTGCTCCCTTTGTCATTGTTTAACGAGTGGTACTCACTCTTGTCGACGTTCTGGGACTGAAGCCTTTCCTTTGAAGGTTTGCGATACAATGCTGGCGGATGAGCAAATTTCTGTATCCCCGAGGAAAGCCGTACATCTCGAAGTGCCGGTAACACGTTCGGACAGTTGCAGCAGCGGTCCGCGAACCACAGAGATTCATTCCATTCCTTAACATGCCAGTCACTATTTTTGCTGCCAACTACTGCACATATTTTCAATCCGCATGATTCAATCCAGCATGATTGGAGCACAGTGCGTTAGCGAAAACTCAGTTGCATTTCCGACAGCTGATCGCACAGAAGCAAGGTAGAAGCGGGAATGGATTCGTAGTCGTGCGCGGTCGCTGAGGAGACGGATGGCGCGCCGCCGTAAGCGCCATCTCGTTTCTCTAAAACAAACTGCTGCGCGAAAAGGGTCAGTAGTACATTTTCCCGCTCTTGAATGGCAAGCGCTTGCGTGGCTCAGACAAAAAAAAAAAAAAAAAAGCTTGCGTTGCTCAGTGGTAGAGTATCCGCCTGCCACGCAGCGGGCCTGGGTTCCATCCCGGCGGAGAGCGGGTACTTTTTTTCGCATGTGATAGCGGCTACGGGGCGGCGGCGGTGGCATCATCGCGACCCGAAACGGCTATTGGAATGAGCCCATAACAGCTTACGCTGTAAAAGGGAACGCCAGGCATTCTAAATAGGTTCAACACCATGTCGATATGAAACACATGCTTAGTGGCTTAAATGTCTAGGTATGGGTGCTGGGAAAACATTGTCTTTGCTACAGCAAAAATTTCCTTTCACGAAAGAGAAAAAAAAGAAAGACGTAAGCGATATTACACTAATTGGTGAAATTGTGTAACACATAATTGTAATGATATTTAGCCGTATAAAGCTATTTCAAGTAAAACAGTTTGTCTTACGGTAGTCTCTACGGTGCGGAGGCGTATGCGGGTCAGGGGGTTGCGTTTCATACAATTTATGAGGAATGCGACCATCTGAAGACCGCGCCATTCCCAACAGAGGCTTTATGCGCATAGTGTCATTGAGTAAGCCTTCCTACAAACAGAAAAGAAGACCATAGGTTCAGTTACAACATGGCTAAACAACACGTAAACTAACAGGAAGGAAAAGCCGTATAAATGCGATATAAGCACGGTCTCTATCATACCGGCGCCATCGCTATTTAAACAAGTAACATTAACATAAATGACAAGACAGTGTCGCCCATAGTTTAATGCTCCGTACGTTTTATTATTTTTTGTTGATGTATAATCGATGCAATCAATAAGACACGCGTACACAACAAATCTCGTTGACATATCAATCAACTTCGCATATAACCCATTCAACAGCTGTTTTATCACATGTTGTCACTCATTACATTTCGTCTCTTTCATCTTCAAATATCATTAGACAGCCTCCCTTTTGATAACCTCATGAACAAAAATATTACTAGGTTTTCAGAACGCAATAATCTTCTCTTACCTAAAATCAGATCCAACTATGGGAAATTTACACTTCTCGTCTGTAGTATTTCACTTTGGAATCGCATCCCTGATAATATTAAGTCATCTCTTTCATTGCAGTTTTTAAACAGAATATGAAAAGAATACTGTTAGCAGAACCATCTTTTCATTTGTAATAAATACATTTTCATAATTATTACACTTTTTTACATTACTTTTATTATTGTATTGTTAAGCTTCATTTTTCTGTAAAACAATTTGTATATTTCTTTGTTAGTAATATGTAGAAGATCCAAATTTTTTGTTACACATTACTAGATATTCCAGCTTATGAATATTTATTGGGATATTATGGTATAGCGCTGTTTTAATACACATCTATTATTTCCTATTTATTGTAACTCGTTCCCTACGTATTGTATTTCTTGACGTGATTTTTTTTTCTTTTTGTTTTCTTTGTTTGTTCGCCCCCTTATTGCAGCTCTAATACTCATATGTACCCACTAAGGATAGGAGGTACCCCTGGAAGTTTCTCCCTCTGGGACCTCCTGATGCTGTGTATAATATGTAAGCCCGTTTTTCGTACGTGCAATAAAAAACAATAAACTTGAACTGAACTTAGTTATCCTGCCTTTTAGATTTCACATGTTATGTAAGATGTCTCGAAATATCCCTTTGGGTACCGCAGGAATGAAAACCTTAAAACATAATTTTATGCTTAAAACAGCATCTACGAAAAACAAGAACTATACAAAACCACCACGTCCAGGAGCAGTAGCCCCTCACACGAATGGGACTTGCATCAGGGCGGGTTTGTTGAAAGCTGATCACGCACTCTCCGCCATCCCTAGAAGATCGCCCCTGAGGTCTATAGCCAGTATGGTAGACATTTGCTTGGTCTAGACTAGCTTAACTGAGCGGTTTGTAAATGCAGCTATGGCTGGAATTGTAGACAAATACCCCGCTGGTACGAGCTGTTGAGACGCTTTTCTCTTGATGCCCTTTGCCACACCTCTACGGGACAAGTGAAATAAATATTAGATATTTTCTGGACGTTTTACCGGATGGGCGTTTTAAAAACAAACTGGGCGTTTTTCCGAATGAGTGGAGGCGCGAACGTGAACGTTCTGCATGGTTGAGCCGCCTAGTGGCGGAGAGCTCAATCAGACAAACACAGAGCGAATATTGCAATAACCAAGTGTATTCTACATTGTGCTGGTGTAAATTTTCAGCACAGGTGTAATCGTATTTCTGCCGAGAATTTACGCCAGCAGCTTAGTAAAATACATTTGATTACTGCAATATTATCTGTGTTTTGCTGGTATAGGTCTGCGCCACCAGGTGGCGGCACCATGCGGTTCACGTTCACGTTTACGGCTTCGCCCCTCCAGTAAAACGCCCAGTCCGCCTGCGTTTACCGGAGTACCGGCCAAACTGAAACTCTCTTTTAATCACGTGCTAACGTTTTCTTCGTCTGAAAAGAAAGCACGGATATTGTAAAAAAACATTTTCCACGCAATCCTTGCGCTCAATCACACGTAAACTCTTTGTTTCTTCGGTTTGTGCATACATATTTTAATGTAGCGCCAGCCGCTGCCGCATTCGATTTAGGTAGATGTGCCAGTTTCTGGCGTGGTTGGCGTATTTCTAAGACGCACAGAAATGCTCTGGTGTATCAGCCGCATTGTTCGCAATGGAGATTCATTAATATGCTAGTATAACTGTGCACGCTTCTGGAATAGAGGTAGAGGATCGTATTACCTGTCTCAAACCCGATCAGCTGCACCGAAAATCACATGTTTGCACTGCATTACAACAATGAGAAACAATGTGAAAGCTACACAGGTCAGTGTGCCGCCTACAGATCAAACTAGCGTCCTCATCAAATCCATACTCTCGAATCGAAGACCGCTGCCATGGCATAGCTACTTTAAACGAACAATTTTATGAACTGAAAATAGCCTTTGGCATTTGAAAAACTAAGTGTAGATCTGTAGATTCTGCGAATTGTTTATTTGTCTAATGTGGACAAGATCAACGCGGACATATTTTGCGAAAAGCCATTTTACAGATAGTCTTTTGAGAGGTATATTATGTGTATCTTCACGCTTCTAGATTGACAATATTCACAACAATAAATGTTACATCATAATTAGGTCGAATGGAAGGAGGAACTATTTTAAAGAAGATCTATTATTGTCGCGAAGTTAACAAGCGAGGCCTTGGCAAAACGGTGTTCTTTTAGTAATGGTTGACACTCGGACAGCGCGTGTTCTACTACGCACTTCGTCGTTATCGTTCCAGTGGCCGGTGGCTGCAGGTGCCAGCCCATCTCGCGTCATTTCTCCCCTTTCAAAAGCGACCGTCCCGGCCGGCTATCGACAATAATGTTCATAAGGTGGTAGAACAGCTCTAATGGCAATTGTGGTCGCAGAAATCCACGGATAACAAGAACACTGCACAGGCCGGGGAATGGTTTGAATGGTGCACTTCACTAGCGGATGTAGTACGGCTTTATCCGTACTACGTGCAAGAAATTCGGAACGGGGAAGTCGTCGGCTCAAGCGAGGATCAACACCAGCGGCATGACTTCGTAATTCACGTCGTTAAAGCGGCGCACAACCTCGCATGGGCCGAAGTATTGTCGCAATATTTTCTTCGAGAGCTCACGGTCCGTGAGCTCTCCCCACCCGTACGTATAGTCGCCAGAGTTGCACTCGACATTCCGTCGTCTCTGGCTGTAACGATGGGCGTCAGTACTCTGCTGGCTGCGGATGCGGTTCCGAGCAAGCTGGTGAGCTTCCTCGGCTTTCTCAATGAAGTTACCAGCGCCCTCGCTTGTCGTGGTGCCGTTGTTTACTTACATCCCTATACGTGTGGACGTGCAACACGAACGAGTCTACGAATAACGTCACTTACAGAGCATTCATTGTAAGAAGTGCTATATAGGTCACTATTCGTTCTGGCAAGTATGGAAACATTGCAAAAAAGAGTGTATTTTAGGCCTTGGTGCTGAAACATGAGTGTTTTATGAGACGGTACTAAGCAGGACGGTAAGCGAAAGAAATTACAAGGCAGACTTTCGGCTTTCTACCGAAAGTAAGAGCAAAAGATAATCAAAGAAAAGTGAAAGATTTTTTAGAGGTAATCACAACAACAAAAAAAAGGTGGGTATTACTCTTGAGGAGATTTCTGGGCTATCTTCCCTGTACCGAAAAATTTTAATTCTGTTTTCTTTAGAACCATGTTTCTGTGAAAGAAGGAACATTTCATTTCCAACCGCTGAACCTTCCGAAATCATTTTTCTGTAGGTCGTTGCCAAGCTTCTTTCGTACCTACCGAACCACCATAAATATGTATTGTTGAAAAATTTCGTGTTTATATTACATTTGTATTCAAAAAATGTCAGCGTTTCATCCGGCAGTACAGACAATTTTTTAGAAAGTAGGATCACAGATAAAATATATTGCGTTATTTCGGAAGGCTCGAAACAAGCCAAACAAATTTAAAATGGGTATGAAATAAAATGTTTCATATAAATATTTTAAACATCTTGAAGTTCTATATTCCAATATCATAAACAGAGTTCATTATTAGTGCCTAGTATTCAGCGTGTCACTGCAATGGAGTTAGTCAATAGGTTTATGAAAAATCTTCATAAAGCAAAGTGTGACGATGCATTGTCCCGTCAAATATACGGCTATACCGACATTTTCAGCTTGTTTTCACGAAAAAAGTGACTCCATCATTCTATCAAATCCATCATGATAGTCGACTTCTCATCCCCCGTTAGATAGAGGACATACATACATAAAAAGCGCCCTATTTAGTTACTAACAGTGTCGTATAAAAGATGAAAGATATAGGCAAAATGAGCCGATCGAAAGAGTATATATTGTTTTCGTTTTTACCTACACTTTAACATCTTTATCAGCAGTAAGCGGTCCTTACCACGCTGACACCGTCATCTGTTCGAACCATAAGTGAAGCCATCAGTTCCGCGTCATGATACAAATCTTTCTCGTAAATGTCTTTCCGCATCTGCAGAGAAATAAAGGTTGTGATGCAGAAACTGTGAAGAGCAGAGCCTGAACTTTACTAAACATTTGCTAGGACTAGGAAAGAGTATATGCACTTACAGGGAGATGTATTCGTTCACCATTTTCTTCAGATATGAACATGAAGTCGTCAGAGAATACTTCGCTCTTTTTCAGATTGAGAGTCATATGCTCGTTTATTCTCAAAACTTTATCTTCGCCAGATCCTCGTGCGCTAAACAAGGTTGGATAGACAATACCATAGTCTGTTTCAAAGAAATGGGAAAACAAATTTTTGAGTAAACAGGGATAGCTGAAACACTAACACCAGTATGAGACATTTTGCTTATCAAGTTCAAGCACGTTTTGTACAATAAAGTCACCAAACGTGGTGCTCCTAAAGTGGTTTTTGATTCATTGGTTTCTTATTAAGGACAACAACGGAGGGGCTGTGACTGACATTTCGAGACCCCTATAAAAATCTTCATAAACCAAAATGAGACGACGCGTTGGCCGTCAAATATTTGGCTATACTCACGTTCTTTTACACACTAAAATATCTGGACATTTACAGCGCTTAGGGTGTGTGGTGTCAAAAATGAGGTGCTGCCAGCTCTGAAGTGATCGCGCAACTGGTAAGTTCTGCCGAATACTTGCGGGGCATCAGGCAGGCAACTCGCTTGTTGTGCTAACTTTCAGTAGCGTTATACAACACACACACACACACACACACACACACACACACACACACACACACACACACACACACACACACACATATATATATATATATATATATATATATATACAGGGTGTTTCAGCGAACACTTGCAAAATTTATTTAAGCTTGCCTGGGGCGATAGCCCAATTCTAGTTAATGATGTGGTCTACTCGAAGAGGCGTACATTACTTGCACAAAAATTGCACTGCATAATCAATAATTAACAAAAATTCACAAAATAATTTTTAACTAATTACCTGATGGCCCGTATTGCAATTTACAAATTGTAGCCGCGGAGTTCGCAAGGCGGATCCACTTGGAATGAATTCCCAGGATGACACCAGTTTCGAGATAATAATTCCCGAACTTTGCGGAGAAATGCATTGGCGTTCCTGTTAATTTTGTGCTTCAATGTATAAAGCGAAGTTTTGTTAAGCAACTAACTGAACGCCAATTCATTTGTCTGCAAAGTTCTGGAATTTATATTTAAAAACTGGTGTCATACCGAGATTTCATTCCAAGTGGATTCGTCTTGCGAACTCCACGGCTACAATTTGTAAATTGCAATATGGGCCATCAGGTAATTAGTGAAAAACTTAATTAGTGAATGTTTGTTATTAATGAGATTATGTATTGCAATTTTTCGTGCAAGTAATGTCCGCCTTTTGGAGTACACCAGTTCATGAGCTAAAATTGTTTAAGAATTGTTGAAAGTGTTCGCTGAAACACCCGGTATATATATATATATATATATATATATATATATATATATATATATATATATATAGCAAATTACAGTGTTGTACACAAAAAAAGAGACGGCGGTTTCAACTGAAGCCCAAGGATTGAAAACGATAACAATGTTTGTGGTTTCCCTGTAGGCGTCACAGAACGGAAGACTTTGGAAGACTTTGCTTAGTATTGCACTGTTCATAGTGGTTAAAAATGCGCAGGTTGGATGTGGCTATTGTCTGTTGGTAAAGCTGGTGCAGGACAACCCTACTGACAATTTTGTATGATAATTGTACGAGAAATGTAGGATATGCATGCATATCACACAGATTTGATGAGAAGTAAGCGCTTTTCTACGCATCATCATTATCAGCCTATATTTATGTCCACTGCAGGACGAAGACCTTTTCCTCCGATCTCCAATTACCCCTGTCTTGCGCTAGCTGATTCCAACTTGCGCCTGGGAATTTCCTAACTTCATTACTGCACCTAGTTTTCTGCCGTCCTCGACTGCGCTTCCCTTCTCTTGGTATCCATTCTCAAAACCTAATGGTCCACCGGTTATCCATCCTACGCATTACATGGGCTGCCCAGTTCCACATTTTCCGCTTCATGTCAACTAGAATATCGGGCATCCCCGTTTGTTACGATCCACACCGCTCTCTTCCTGTCTCTTAACGTTAGGCCTAACATATTTCGTTCCATCGCTCTTTGTACGATCTTTAACTTCTTCTCGAGCTGCTTTGTTAACCTCCAAGTTTCTGCCCCATATGTTACACCGGTAGAATGTAATGATTGTACACTTTTCTTTTCAACGACAATGGTAACCTGCCAGTCAGGATTTTGAAATGCCTATTGTACGCATATTCAACAATATCGTTAAATATCGTCAATATCGTCAATCTTTCTAAATATTGTAAAATTTCCACAGTTCGTGGGATCCGCATATTTTTTGCCTTGCTTGAAATCAGCAATGTTGTTCCATTTGCATAACAGATAATGGAACCTTGAGGGTTTGAAATAACCGCTGTAGAAAAACCGATACAAACGCTAAACAAATATGGTAGCAATGCGCATTTGCAAGGTGAACGGCTTTATTGGCCTGTAATTCAGTTGTGAATTCACTTAAGGAAGGCTACTGTTTTCGGTACTTGAATTAACTGGCTGTTGCGTTGAAAGAGATTGCGTGCGTAGCGTAAGAACATAATTCACCACAGAAAATTTTGGGATGGTGTTAATCAAAGGTTTTCAAGGCTGACGTAACTCTCTCGAATTAACCATGAATATGGAGAGTTGTAATGGTTGTACACTCACAATGCATGCATGGCTGTAAGAAATGTCATACTTTATAGGAATGAACGTCCCCATAGTTAATGTATGTTTCTTTGTTTCTAGACTAAGCTGATTCATAGCAAAGTGAAAGAACAGTGATAGAAACACATGATAAGACATACAATGCACAAATACCAACTGTTTATTTATATCTGTGTTTTCGTATTTAAGCAGCAGGAAAAAGTCAAAACAATCTAACTGAAATGACAGTCTTACTTCTAATGTGTTTTATTTTACGATTAAGTGCCACTTAGAAATACCACCTAACAACCAGCCGAACAGATTAGATTGTTGAAAGCTGATGATCACAAATTTTAAATGGCCATTTCTTTGCCGCAGTGCAGCTAATGCAACGAAGGCTGAATCATGAAAAAAGATCAAATTCCCTGTTTTATAAACCCAGGGATCAACGGAAGTAGTTATTAAAACGAAATCACACGTACCTCTGATAGCCAATGATAAACCAAAATTACAAAGTAAGGACAGCAGGAGTATTGATACCGTCATAACGCTGTGCGACGAGCGTACACTTGCATGCGAAGACTTGCGGACTGATATATTTCGCTTCAAAAAAGGTGCTCTAATAAAGTGGAGGGAAACCTTACATTTTGATGTTATTTTACTTCAAATGATGAGATCTTTCGTACTCCGCATATGTCATTTATTTTGGTGACATGTATAAGATAGTGATGACTAGTAAATGTAGCGTTATATGTGCTCCTGTTAAAGAGCAGAGTGACCGATACGAAAGACCACGGTTTCTAAGGGCAAATGCACCGAAACTGTACGTTTGTTCAACACGAGAACACCGGGGAAACCTGTGCATAGCATAACACAAAATATTGGCGCTCTGTTCAGGATGGTACATGGCATGGTTTGCGTGTTGAAGCAAGATACATCGAAAACTCTCACATGAATTTTTTTATTTAGATTTACTATTTTCCTAATTTAGGCAACTAGCGCGATTAAGCTTCCCATGTTTAGCGCTTTCTTCATTTCGATGTGTGGCTCTTATTACCGATATGAGGGAGAGCGTTCGATTGCGTACAATGTGGCTGGTGTATTTTAGCTTTCCAACAGAATATCCATATGCCTTTTTATTTTTGTCCATTACCCAATCTTTTCAGCTAGTATGCCATGAGTAACAAAATGCCTCAATACGCTAATCTTATTTATTCACAGTACCTTACAGGCTCCTCATCGGAGCATAGTGTAAGGGGGGCGTTACATGGTTAATTATAACTTAACATATATGGTGACAAATACAGAAAAAATTATGTAGATATGTGCGGTAAATAGCAAAGTGACCGTGGAATTACAAGGCGTCATAACACGTATCAAAAATAAAAATAGGAACATGAGCTAAAGTGTGTAATAAAAGTGCTTATTAGAATCACATTGCTCCTTCTCAATTAAGAATACAGATCGATTAAAACAACTTATACAATGCTTAACATAAAATTAATTTCAACAAGGAAAAAGAAAAACAGGCGAGAACATGTCCGATACAAGTAAATATGGTATTCGACAAGTATTTAACAGTTACAACGCAGGCATGAAATGTTCATGCAGACGGCTATGGAATGCTCGGCTATCTGTAATGGAGGCGATATCGCCAGGAAGATCATTCCAAAGTGAAATGGCACGCGGCAACGCTGATGACTTAAACGCTTGCGTTTTATCAAAGATGCGCTTGATGCTAACGTGATTATGGAGCCGTCGAGACAGGCGCATTGGAGTTTCCAAGGGTAAGACAGGTGGCCTGGTGTGGTTAATGTATCCATGAAGCAACCATAATAAAAGGGAAGCAGAACGACGAATTTGAAGAGGGTGCAGTGAATTCTCAAGTTTAATTTTTGTTATGCTAGACTTGCGGTCATAATTTCCAGATATGACCCGGGCAGCCCGGTTTTGTACGCGTTCTAAGTTAGAGAATAAGTAATCTTGGTGGGGCACCAGGGGCGGTATTCTGTAAGAGTCTACCTAGTGGACTGTCCATTTCGGCGACCGTTGATTCGCTGCTGCTTGACGTGCAGGAAGGTGCCAGCCAGTCTCCTTCCTGCACGTCCAGTAGCAGCGAATCTACGGTCGCCGAAATGGACAGTCCACTAGGTAGACTCTTACAGAATACCGCCCCAGATCGATGACGCGAATTCCAACTGTGGGCCAATGAACGTTAGGTACCCCAACTTGCGAATGTTAGGTGGCGTTTTACGCAGGTTGCGTCTAGTGTAGCCAAGTGTTTTGGACGCTTTAGCGCAGATATCAGCAATGTGGGGGGCCATGAATGGTTTTGAGTCAGGTGTATTCCTAGACACTTGTATGACTGAACACGATTTATGGCAGAGTTGTTATTATAGTAGGAAAAATCTGAGTGGAATTTTTTTGCGACTGAACGTAACTAATCTGCATTTGCCCGAGTTTAGAACAATTTGCCATTTACTACACCACGTACTTATTAGGTGAATGTCATTTTGCAGAATAACGTGATCTTCTGGAGAACTTATTTTTCTGTAAACGATACAATCATCAGCCAATAGTCTTATACTTGAAGAAATCTTATTGGGCAGATCATTTCTGTAAATTAGGAAAAGTAGGGGGCCCAGGATGCTTCCCTGAGGGACTCCTGAAGTGACATCAGCCAGAGAAGAAGCACGGTTATTAATAACAGTAAATTGTTGACGAAATGATAAAAAATTTAAGGTCCAAGATAAACTAGCAGAGTCCAGTCCAAGGGAATTTAATTTTGAAAACAGCCTGCATTGAGCAACACGGTCAAAAGCTTTAAAAATCAAGGAAAATGCTGTCAGTTTGTAAGTTATTGTCCATGTTAAAGTGCAAGTCGGTTGTAAACTCAAGCAATTGCGTATCACAGGAAAGATTTTTTCTAAAGCCATGTTGATTAATGAAAAGGAAATCATTAGACTCCAGGTGGCTGTAGAAGTGCGATGCGATTATATGTTCCAGCAACTTACATGAAATTGTTACCATCAATGACAATGACTCACCAGAGGTACCAGTAGAATCGGGTGTACCTCAAGGCTCTGTATTGGCGCATTTACTCTTCCTCATTTATATTAACGACCTGCCTAATCAAATCACTAGTTCTGTTTGTTTATTTGCCGACGATTGCGTAATTTACCGAAAAAATAACTAATGATTCTGATGTGGTTACATTACAATCAGACCTTGATAACGTTACAACCTGGTGCTCCGGCTGGCACATGAATCTTAGCACCTCAAAATTCATGAGCATTCATGAATGTAAATTCATGACAATCTCACGTAGCAAAGTATTTTTTTCTAACTACCATCTTAACAGCATCCCACTCAAAGCAGTATCGTGTTATAAATACCTCGGAGTGCACATTACAAATAATCTCTCATTGAAACGACATATCCAACACATTACATCAAAAGCTAACCGCATGCTGGGCTATTTAAAACGATATTTTGCACTCACACCTTCTCCCCTGAAAAAACAGTTGTATGTCACCTACCTTCGGCCTAACATAGAGTATGCATCATCTATATGGGACCCTCATCAATTAACATTAATTAACAGCTTAGAAGCTGTGCAGAATCGGTCGGTTCGTTTTATTCTTAACAATTACCAGCTCACAGCAAGCGTACTAGCATAAAACTTGCCCTAAACATATCTCTCCTGTTTAAACGCAGAAAAATCACTCGCCTTTGTCTGTTCCATAAAATATACCATTTAATTCCCACACTCAAGTCATGCTTTATAGAAACAGCCTGTTTAATTCTGCACGCTTGGACCATCGTCATAAGGTGAACATCCCATCCCACAAAACGTCTCCCTGGGGTAATTCATTTCTTCCAAAATCATGCCAGGAATGGAATCACCTACCGGATCCACTAGTCTATATAACTAACACCGATGACTTCCG
The DNA here is from genome assembly GCF_013339745.2 of Dermacentor silvarum. Classification (NCBI taxonomy): domain Eukaryota; kingdom Metazoa; phylum Arthropoda; class Arachnida; order Ixodida; family Ixodidae; genus Dermacentor; species Dermacentor silvarum. The sequence continues at coordinate 10,911 of NW_023606628.1, read as the reverse complement.
GAAAGCACTTACTAACGTTATCTAGTATGACTTGATGTGAATGTATAGCGAATAAGTTCCGTTTTCTCCTGATCAATATTGTGTATAAGTTATTTCTATTTTCTTATCCGCCTAGTCTACAAACAGTATGCTTTGTATTATGCTTTATTTTCTATCATTATGTGCTTATTGTCTCACTCAACTTTGACCTATATACCACGCATTTATATTTCATCTGTATTACCGAAGTTATCGGTTTTTATTTCTATAAATAACTTTTTGTTACCGTAATATGCTTATTGTGTCGCTCCTTCTTGCGTTATTTTTACATTGTACCATGAATTGTCATCTGATTAGTATTCTTGTTTTCCTCTCTCCTTTTTCTATAGTCATCTGTATCTTTAGCCCCTCCCCTCCGTGATGCTTCATTGTAAGCATTACGGAGGGGAGGGGCTATTATTAAGTATAAATAAATAAATGCATGTTAAGGAAATAGGGCGGTAGTTATCTGGTACTTTTTTGCTTCCTGCTTCGAATACTGGAATCACCTTAGCCATCTTCCAGATTTAGGTGATTGACCGGTCGACAAGGATTGCCTAAATATGTAGCACAAAATTTCACTAGATAGGGTTAGGGTACTTTTTTAATATTTTAGCGTTCAGATTATCTATACCGGCTGAAGAAGATAGATTGAGGTTATTTATAAGACATGCAATGCCTTCAGCAGAGACCGTTATGGGTTCGATATATGGATGATCTAGTTACGGAGCCAAGAGCACGTTGAGACAATCCTCCTTTATGCATACTGATGAAAAAAAAAATTGTTTAACTCAGATGAGCACTGCTCGTCCTTTAAAGGAATGTTCTTATCATTGAGGAGACAAATTTTCTGCGGTGTACTGTCAGGCGACATGGTTTTCCAAAACTTTCTTAGGTTTCAGTGTAAAAGGGAGGGAAGGTTACACGAGTTGTACTTGTATTTAGCTGCACATTTAGTTGAAGAATATTCGTTCAGGCATGCCTTGTCTTTGTCCTAGGAAGACTGGCTGGGTGAACGCTTGGCAGCTGCATAAAACCGTTTCTTTTTGTTTCGTAATCTGCGCAGTGACGAGTTGAACCAAGGATTTTTGTTATCATGTGAAATGGGAATAAGAGGCACATACTTGTCAAGTAAATCTAACATCTTATTCTTGAAAGCCAGCCAGTTTTCATCCACAGACTGCAACGTTAAAGATGGTATAAAATACTGATGGAAAAACGCTGCCAATTCCTGGTTCATGCTGTTATAGTCGGCTTTATTGTAGTTACGAATAAATTTATTAGCTATAGATCCCATGCTTGGTACTGGTTTGAGGATAGTGAGTTGAAGGAGACTGTGGTCACTAAAACCATCACAGTGCTCAATGGACCTGTTTCCAATTCAGCTATGCGCATGCGCGTACCCTCACCCCAGCTGCATTCCACGCCGCGCCGACATTATCGCAGGGCAGGTGTGCGAAGTGAGTGCGTGAACCCTTGCATGATCCGCGGCAATTTCCTGAGCTTGAGGGGCTGAACAATAATTTTTCTCGTGTTCTGGGCGAGGATATTCGTTAAAGGAAACACTTAGCAGTTAGTGGGAAAGACTGCAAGCACTTTTGTCGATGAAAACGACTCCGTGAACTAACGCTCGAGCGATAGGTGCAGCGTTTGCGACGAATCTCATGCCGGGCACTTGCTGTACTGTCGATTGCACAAACCGGCGTGGAATGGTGACTGGAGTGGAGCGCACGGTCAAATTCCAAAGAAAAAATCTTATGTTATCAGTGAGTTGTCACGCGATTTTTGCTATGTGAGGCAAAAATTAAGCCTGCGAACAGCATGACACTAGCGCTGTGATTATTGCACTTCTCGGCCTACGACTGACTCAGAAGTCACGGCGATGTTTTAATGTACGGGTATGTATACCGCACGGATATTACCATTGGCTTAAGAACGTGTTACCGCATGCAGGTGGAAATAGCTGTACGGTTACGTGGGGCCAAACGAAAAGAAGAATCTCGCCACACAGCCGATCAGAATGCATCGTGCGAGGCCAAAGCGACACTCGCGGTGTCGCATTATACAAAACCCGCGAGTCTTACTTTTTGCAGGCAAATGAAGCTTTACGCGCCTGACAAAACAACGTGTTGCGTCCACTTCCCTTCTGCTTAACCCCCCGTACTGTGTTGAGTCTACTTAGTGCCCACTACCATGCCATATACGACACATATCTCGAGATAAAACAACACTTGCCCTGCAGTACACTCGCAGTACGTGTGCCAAAGTTTTGCACGTTGTTTGTTCATCATGGTGAGCTGCTTGCATGTCCGCTCTTGAGGGCAAGCACGTAGGTGCATGCGTATGTTGACCGCCTCCTCCAAGTCGAGCCACTCCAAACGACGGTCGAGTTTATCCTGAAGAAAGTCCTGCCATGGCGTGTTTGACACTCACACATGCCTTCGCCACTTGAATCAAAGTACTGACCAAGCTGCTGAAGAATAAAGGCCGGCGCATCTCTCAAATCTTGGTTACAAGTGGCCTGCACGTCGCATTAGCATGTTGCCGTCGCGTCGGTAAATGTAAAATGTGTTATTATTACACATGAGCAAATACGCGCGCGCTAGAGCAGGACGGTGAGAAGCTACTTCAACAACACAAGCGACAAAAAAATGTCACAGTTTCGCCCTAAGGGCGAAGCAATGAATGCGATAGCAACACAGCAATGTCATACGAAGTAAGGTGAGCGACCTTGGTAGCAATATGAATTGTAGTAAAGATGAGCTGATTAAGTAAGCAGGTGTGCTGCGGCGTAAGTAGACCGACATGAAGAGAGACTCGATGACCACGAGAAGGCGCGTGTGAAACGGTGGTGTTGCTGAGAAGCGCTTACCGTGGGCAGCGCGTGCGAAGGTACACACCTGTAGTGCTGCACTGCCGATCTGGGCAGCATTGCATGTGTAGCGTGCGTTGGAAAATGTGGCCTGACTATTACTAACTGAATGAACAAGCGTGGTGTGAGCGCGCACAAACGAACATGAATAGATCACACTGAATGACTACAGCCAACGACTGTCAAAACGCTGGCAGCGAGCGCATACGCCGCGCAGCGGGCGAAGGTACGTGCGGTCTATCGCTTCAACGGAAACTGAGCGGCGAATGCACGGCGCATAAAGGTCAGAGCCGTGTGCAGATAAGAGACGGTGCGGTCGACCGAACGACGAGCGCGGTTGTTGGCAGCGTAGAAGTGCGCCCCCCCCCCCCCCCCCCCGCTCCCTCCGGCGCTGGCTTCCCGCTTCCTTGCTTCCGCGTGGGAGAGATAAGATTCATGTTCATGTATTGTCCCACTTGCCGTTCGTGTCATAAATACGTCTCTTTGTGTCTCTGGTTGCCTTCTTGTGCGTCTGGCTAACCTGCGCCCACACATAATCATCACAATTAGTGACACGTGTAGGTTCATTTACCACCTGCGAAAAGTTAAAATAAAAGACAGATTGACGAATTCTGTTGAAGTATGGCAGGGCGATGACAAATCGTTTGAGTCCATGTTTGGAAAATAAAAATCTCCGAAAAGATAAACGTGATCTGTAGGACAGCTCTTGGTTGCGGCAGAGATACTGTTTCGTAAGTCCTCTACGACCAAATGACTTGCGTCAGGTGGACGATAAGAAACGCCTATTAGTGGGTTAATTACCAGCGTGAGCCCTGCAAGTAGCCCATATTATTTCTAGATTAGAATTTGTGTCAATGCTTATAGATGGGACTTATTTATTGGCTAGCAGTACCCCTCCGCCCCTTTTCTGTGTACGATCACGTCGATAAATGGTGTAAGCTCTATGAAACAGTATTTCATTGTTTCTGATATTGGGGTGCAACCAAGTCTCTGTCAACGTTAGGCCGTCTGATTGGCTGTCATCAAGAAATGAAGGACCTGATCCCACTTAGGCAGAATACTTATGTTAGTGAATGATAGTGATAGTGAAAGAACGATGGCAGGTTTGGAAGGTTGTTGGCAAACGCGCGTGTTCCCCCTTCGGCCTAGGTATCGTGTAGATAAAACAGCAGAGTTATTTGATGAGTCAAAAACATATGTCGCTTTATCGATTTGGAGCTTATCGACCGATAACTTAAAAGGTTTAGCTTGTGCCCTGGCGAATTCTAGTAACTTTTTTTGTGGCCTGTCTTGTCGAAAGCGAAAAGTCTTCTTTTATTGAAAGTATAGAGCCCTTTAGTTTTCGGGCAGAGCCCAGAATGCTTTGCTTGTCTTTGAAGGAAGTCGTCTTTGCTATAATAGGCTGACACTTATTTGGACCAAAACGACCATATCTATGTGACCTATTGAATTGCGGACTAGTCAGTGCAAGGTCAAGCTTTTGGGAACAGAAATTTTGAACTTTCAATTCAGATGCCATCCAGTCTTCCTTCTCGTCATCTTCAATACCAAAGAAAATGATATTGGAACGTCGCATTCTGTTTTCGTTATCTTCGCACCGTGACGTTATGTTTTTAACTGATTGGTGATGTCACAAACATTAGAGGCAGTGGACGCCATTTCAGTAGATGCGAGCGGAGGGCAAGTCGCCTCCAGTGTCCTAACCCTTTCACTCAAGCGCTTGATTTCACACTCAGTGGCTTCTTGTTTTTATTTTACGCCCTGAAGTTCACGCAGTATAGCGCCCTGTCCTTCTTCTATCCTGCACACTGTCTCCATAACGGAAGCAAGTGAACGCGACAGATCACCAGTACCGGGACCTGGATTCATTTCAACATCCCCGGCAATGCAAAGCAACAGGTCAAACAAACTGCGATGCAGCAGAGACGGAATCAACAGTACTCTCTTAGTAGCGTCAAAAATATAGGGTGGGCACGACACCGCAATTAAACAATGGTCAGCGGACTTGAGGCGTAAGGCACCATTAAAATAACTAACCTGTGTAAGCTGAACCGGTAAGCGCACCATTTTGGCAGTGGTGTCGTGGCCAACTGCGGTAGTTTGATGCAGCCGTTATCTCGCCGCTATCTTGGATGGTAGCCGTCGACGATCCTCGTTGCTAGACTGGCTGGCTGGAATCGGTAGCGCGAGGCGAATTGAAACTTGTCGAAACCGGCAGCGTCAGCCCGTACAGCGGAGTGCAGGGATGCCATTCAGAAGGCCAGGATCCAGAACCGAGAAGGAGCGTAACCTGTGTAAGCAGAACCGGTAAGTGCACAATTTTGGCAGCGGTGTCGTGCCCCTTGTACTTGTGACAGACAGTACTTGTGAAACAAGAGGTGCGCAGGAACATCCGCTCTGAAAATTCCTTGCAGATAATCGACCACCCTGTGTATCGTTAATAAACCCTCCGAACAACATCCTGTAAACATACGTTTTATTTTTGTCAGAGTCGTGCTTGCTTCTCTGTACTGTCATATTTAGTTATTTGGAATCGTAAAATGAAACTAGCTAATGAAACGCACTATCGAGAACAAAACACACCTCTGTGAGCCCATGCCAAACTTCATGATTGCCAACCAAAGCGCTAGCATAGCAACCCCTGCCACGAGCATCTTCTTGTTATATTACTCGTCAGTGGACTCATTCGCTATGTACGGTGATTCGTCCCCTCACTTTCTCTGTTCACAATCTACCTCCATCCGAAAAGTACATACCAGCGGCGCCCTCGAACGGTAGCATTGTTAGGCCTGCACTGCCTTTGCCGACACAGGCGTTATCGTGTCGCGTCGCCTTGAAACAATAAATGTGACGCGCATGAGGAAAACACATTAACATACCATAAACAACTTTACCCACTTCTGCTGCGTCTCCTCTCGAAAAGACTGGGCACTGGCGTAGAGCTTGTGCATTAAAATTTGAATAAAAACTGCATTTTCGACTGTTTGTTTTCTTTGTTACTAAATATTCTTCTTGACGCTGAGTATTTTGCCACATTTCTTCATTTCTTAGCGAATATTTTCCGTGCGACGTGAGCGTAAATGAAGCAGTTGAGATACGCAACGCCTGATACGTAACGTTGCATGTATTTGCAGCACAGCGGAGAAACTGGTATAGCTAGTTCATTTAAAACAAAGTGTAGCTTCAGCACGTTAGCACACAGCTCAGTCAAAATCTCCTTATTTAACCTAGAATACAGCATTACAGAGAGAGAGAGAAGGGAGGAAGGAAAAGCAGAGAAGTTATACCAGACTTTGTCCAGTATGCTACAATACACATGGGGAGGGAGATGGAGGAGTGAAAGAAAGGAAAAGAGAAGACGCGAGTCTTGATCCCACTTTCACATGCACTAAGAACAGTGCAGCATATCTAAAGTCGTGCACTCAAGTTTGTCGGCTTCGGCTAGTGTAGAAGAGCTCGAATGACTTTCTGGGCTGATGAGCTGTGAGGCCAGAATATCGAGACCTCTGCTTCGTTCAATGGCCTATCGTCCAGTCTATTTAAGGCACACTGGAGAGTCTGGCGTTGTTTGTCGAAGCGAGAACAGTGGCACAGAAGATGATAGATGGACTCTCCACACTTGCACTTCGCGCAGATGGGCGAGTCCGCCATTCCAATGCGATAGTTGAAGGAGTTAGTGAAGGCAACTTCTACCCACTGCCGACGCAGCAGTTTTGATAGCGTTCCAAATCCTGACCGCAGGTGTGCAGGAGCCATCCTAGGTTTATTCGCGATGTATTCAACCACTCGTGCCGTTTAACTGGCCAGCTCGCCACGACGAAATTAAGTGGAATCAATCGGCCCTTCCTAGCTATGATGGCTCAACGCTGTCCCAAGTTCGTTATTGCCGCAAATGGACGAATGATGCGCAATTAAGTGAAGTACAGGGACGCGATAACTTGAAACTATTCTCTTTCTATTTTGCCGTGTTCCCGAAATAAGCTCTTCGCTAATTATCAAAATTTGTCGGCCAGTGCCCACTTTTCCACTCCCTTACAGAAGCTAATTTAAGCTCGAAGGCTGCCGCTTCAAAACTATACGCAAACACTTAGTATGCAATATTACACCCTGAAAAATTAATAATTCTTTTGAAAAACTGGAGTCCACTGCGGTCCCATTAGGAACTATAGGAACCCGCAGCCCGCCGACCACTCTGGCGCTGCGTGTTAAAAGCCACCGATAAGAACGGTATTTTTCAGAACGGAATTTCGATAACATTTTCTTCTGCTGGAGATATGTGGGATGAACTTGAGAACAAGTGGCTAATAAGGTAGACAGACGTTCGAGGGGAGTTTATCTTCGTTTTTTTTTTTTTGCTATAAAATGAGTCGATTGAGATTGACTGGTCTTCCGTAAGTACGCAGTTGTGTGCACCGTGCGGCGGAGGTAAATATTCACATAGGATTTGTGCGGATTTGCAAGTCAGCGCAAATCTGAAATGTGTTCCATGAAAGGCGGGCATGAAGGATACATTTTCTCAGTGTTTCGGGTGTACCAACGTCATGCCATTGAACGCTGGCCTCACCAGACCCACAGCATTCAGAGGTGAGTATCCGTAACTTGCACTAGGCCTTCAACATTTTCCTAAATAGAGGCCGTCGTTTTTTTGTAACTTGCATATTTAGAACTAAATTCTTCCGGCATTTGATAGTGCGATGCCGACAACAGCTATATGCACTGATCGGTGCAATATCGCTGGGAACCCTCGGATATGAGCTGAAGATTATTTTTTCAGGGAATCAAGGAAAAATCGTGCAGCTATCGGAAGTTGGTGACCGAACGCAGCGTCACTCTGGAAGAGGATATTCCCAGCAGAATGTCATAGTGACGCTGCAATTGTAGCAGTTTGAAGGTCTCACCTTTACAAGCAGCTGCAGTTATTGTTGCGGGGCCCTACATGACAGCCAGCTTCACTTTTATTTTGTGCCGTAACAATGTTGCTGATGGTATCTCCGAAAATCAATTTTTAAGAAGTGATGGGTCGGGAAACGAATAATTATTTCTGTACTGTAACTATATTTTGGTATATCTGTAATGTATAGGCAAATACTGCAGAGGTCCCAATGCAGACTCAGTCCAATCATTCATTCCTGCTTCTATCTGTCATTTGCGTTCATGATGCTGGGAGGTATCATGAACGACGCCACTGCTCACATAAATATTGCTACCAATGGCACATGATAAACGTAGAAGTAAAAAAGCAAAGCTCTCGTTGGGACAAAAAATACACAGCATTTTGCCCCGTTTACTTCACCTCTAAGGTCATTAACTACGAAAGAAACATGTTCTCTCACTACAGGCTGCCATCTTGTTTGCTTGCCTACTTGTTCCTCAATTATTTTAGTGTACATACTCCTCAAATATTGCAGTGCTGATTCCCCAATATTCAGTAAAGGGAAATGACTTAGAACCCAGCAAATTTAAATTGATTGGATGGGGGTTCAGCTGCATAATGTAATATTGAGAAAATGAAACCACAATATGACAAGATTAAATGACGCATATAACCACCCAACATATATGAAAATATTCTCATTAAAAATCAGCAGCCCTCCCCTGTCGAGGGAATGGTGCTAAGCGAAGCTTGTGTGTTTCTTCGGTGTTTCTCGGAACGAATTGCGCTGACGAGTACCACGTTGTGCTCTAACCACAACCGATCACACGCACTGCAGCTGGTTCCGAAGTTCCGGTTGAGGAACTCGCATTGAAACCAGGCTGTCGCACCGGGGAAGTTGGCGCTAGCGTTTCCGAGGCGTGCCCCACCGTTTTCGGGTTCCTGGAGGGAAAGACGCCGCTGATGTTTTGCCAGGGCTTCGGAAGCCCTCACGCTAGAAGCAGCACGTCGACGGTGAGCGCTTTCCCGAGCCAGTTCGCTGTGCCGCTGCTCAAACGTAGCCTGCTCCTGGGCGAAACACACCACGCGTGCATTCTCATCCGGGCGCCAAAACTGATCTGAGGCGAGGGAAACCCAGCGGAGTGCGCATCAACCCCCTTTCTTTCCTTTCCATTTCCGCGACACACCAAACAATCCTGATTGGTCGCGCGCGTCACGTGATCTGGCGCCGGCGCAGCTTTCCCCGCACCTGCTCTTTATTCCTTCCTTCCTTCTTTCCTTTCTTTCTTGTTCCTGGCTTATACCCGCATATCACTGGCTCATACGCGCATATCCAATGCGCGTATGCGCCACATGTGAGTTATTGCGGGACTACAACGGCACCGAAACTTGTGAACCAATACAAGCTTCGTTTGAAAAAAAAAAATATCTCAATAACGATGACTTTTGTTGAGGTGGAAATACCATTTGTTTTGCATGTCGTGGTAAGGGAGGTTGTGATGCCTTGTGCTGAATATTGTGATAAAATTTAACAAAAACTTGGCGCCAAATGGAAGTACCAGCGAACGGGCTTATAGCAGGGGGTGGACAGTGGGGCTAGTTTCGGTATTGGCAATAAAGCGTCGCCATGACATTGGTAGCCAAAGAAAAATTCAGTAACTTTTTACTATGCAGCTCTAACTTTTCAAATTACATAGCATTAAGGTCAAGTGATGCAATTATGTGTAAACATAAATATGTTTTTGTGGCTATTTTCTTTTTTGGCATGCTATATAATTATTTAGTGGCTCCACTTATTGCACCAACGGGTGGTGCTTTCGCTCTTATCGTTTTGGCTGCCATTCCGTTCGTCTGCTCCTTCCGCTCTCCGCAACTCGGCACACGTGCACGCATCTGCCTTCTACTGTGCGCTGCAACATTTTGTTTCTGTATCGGCCAGTACTCCAGCGATGTATGAAAATCAGAAGAAAGGCCACAAGACGTTCCGCGCGGCCATGTCGTCGGCCAACACGGGAAGGGACAACAGGGCCCCTTTTTCCGATTCCGAGAGAATGAAAGGCGAGCACACTTTTAACATCGGAGCGGTTTAAACCGGAGGCTGGCCCATATAGCGTAGAGCAGAAACTGCACCTGGCGTTGATGTCACCGCGCGTTGCCTAGCAACCACTTTGCAAAGCTGCGCCTTGCTTCGCCGCCGCTCCGTACCGCCGCGCCGAGCTGCTATGACGCGTACCTAAACCCCTATATATAAAAAGTAGCGCCATCCACTTCCTTCCTCCTCCGTTTCACTATCGCGCTCGGCGCGACCAGCGCGATCGAGGCGTGATGTCAACAGTGGCGCCGCCTGCGTCGGGCTGCCGTGGCAGACGACAGCTAACACGCTACCAGAGGAAATCCGAGGAAAACTTCGATCGCGCCCTGCGGAGAAGTTCTTGAGGCGCGATTTTGCTTCGTCAGTCAGTAACTGGTCTTAATAATGCCGTTTTGGAAGTAGCAACGCGACGATGCGAGACGGCGCAAATATCAAGTGTGCAGCAAGCGTTTGCGCACGCCGGATGGTTAACAAAAAAAGCCGTTTGCCCTCGCCTTGTCGGTTGCGACAACTTAAGGAGCATCAGCATGCCATCACAACGAAGTTCTTGTCCCTAACACGTTTGATCCGTTTGTGCCTACAGCACTTTCGTCGCACAGGCCCAAGAATGGCAGTCGGAGCGCGCTGGGAAGAAAAAATATACAAAAGCGCAACGCGTGCTTCCACGTGACACGGATTGACCAATGGGGGAGCGGAGGAGGCTGGGGCGACAGGAGGCGGCGAGGAGGAAACGCCGGGGTGAGCGCGGTGGCGGCAAGATCTAAGAATGGCGCTACTTTTTATATATAGGGGCTTTAGCGTACCTGCTCTGTCTGGCCATGACGTCACTTCGCGTCGCCTAGCAACCACATGTGCCTCGCTTCGCCCAGACATGTCAACGTTTCACCAGGCCGCGTCATAAAGCGCGTCGTGCGGCCAAGCGAGAATCTGCGCGTCGGCGGCGAGCCGATCCGAAATACCGTGCTGAAGCTGCAGCCGAGAAGAGGCGTCTTCGAGTCGAAGATCCTGAGTTTCGAGAACTAGAACGCGAGAGTCTGTGTTTGGGTATCCAGCGTC
>NW_023606627.1:0-29156 GCF_013339745.2 Dermacentor silvarum | reverse complement strand
AAGTACATTATTTCGCCACACTACTTCCAATAGACATTGGAGAGGGCTTTCCTGGTGGTGACAATAAAGCTGAAAAAGATTCTTTTCGCTCGAAATCGTTTTGTGATTGTACTTCCTTATTTGTGCTAGTTAACCACTATTTTTCAAATATACATTGTGGCGATCCACATCGCCAGTGGCTCCACATCGCCAGTGGCCACGGCGCAGGAGGTAGAAGAGGACGGAGGGACGGAAGGTAGAAGAGGAAGGTAAAGAGAAGTCTGCTTAAGAATGCCACAATAAACAGATAGAGTCACTATGCCTACGTAGAAACTTTACATTGGCGCAGTCGATGTTTGAAACCTGCAAATAAAGATCAAGTTCAACATCACGCTCCGTGGGGGAAGACCCGTCATCGTGGGTTTTCCAACCAGCTGGTGAGAGATACTCGGGCTGCCTGAGGTACCACCGCTCCGAGTCTTCTGGAGACGATTTCCCATGTAACCGGAGCCTCTGTAGATGACCTCGTCACTCAAGGTAGTGTGACTGTTAGCAGGAATCTTGATGATTTGGATGCTTGTTTAGGAACATCCCCACCGGCACGTGAAATGCATACGCCAGCTATTTCACACTGATTCTAAGACTGAATGTCATCATTCGCGCATTAGAAGAAATGCAGATGATGCAATGGCACAGCTGCAGCAGCTGTTTGCAGATTTTATTTCAGCTGCTAATGTGAGAGGGAAGCGCGAAGGCCTTTTGTGATACCAGACTTGTTGGTGGCACTTCATCAGGCGTAGCTTGTTGGTTTGATTTTACGAATATGACTGTAACAAAAATCAATGGACAACTGTTGAAGACCCCATACATAAAAGGAGACCTTTTCTCTCTGTGGAACGCACGGAAGTGTTTGACTTGCAGATAACATCGCATGCAAACACTTCTTAGACGGAATGGAGGAAAACCTTCTCGAGTGCTCTTCAGATGAATCCTGTAGAGCTCTGGAAAAGTGTCTACAGGCAGAGATGCACTACTATCAAAGAGTACGTTTTTTAAAAGTGGGCGGTTGCTTTGTACTTCTGACCCGACATTGGCTGATTCTTCTGTCATCGCCATTGTTATACATGGTATGACTAGACGTTATGAAAGACAGATTCAAGTTAGGTGGCTTACTACTATGGACGAATTGCTACTAGCGCTGACATATGCTACATATCCTGAAGACCGTGCACCTGATAAGGAGATTCGGTCGGCAGAGGCGATTACCGTGACAAGAACACAGCCACATCATTGGGGGCAGAAAGACTAGCACTGATTGTAACCGACACTCCAGCGTGACGCCCAATGTACAGGGTCAGGACTTGGATGAAGGGAAATGCACTGTTGAGGAACAGTACTCACGAAGACAGACATTTTTGAATGTCCAGATGGTATTGGATGGCCTTAATTTGTCAGTTTTAATTGATACTGGTGCCTTCTGTAAGTTTATCCAACGAGAGCCTAGTCGATGCTGACAACATTGTGCGTAGGAAGACAATTCGTGTCTGTGGCTACGATGGTTATTTTGAGAATAAATACATGGACGTCAGCTTACCTGCAGTTTGAAGGTGAAAAATCAAAGGTTAAAGCATTGGGGTGCCCAGAGGTCAATTTTGATTTTATCTTATCAAGACCTGATATGAAACGCATGAAGATTATTATCGTCTGTAATGATTTGGTCATCATGGAAGAGGCTGTCATCAACTTCATATCGCCCAAAATAGTGATCGTAAACTGTCTTCCGCAGAGGATGTGCCTTGGAAGTTTTCAGAGCTTTTGTGCATTGGCTCATATCCAGAACCACAACAGCCCATGAGGTGCCTTTCCTCTTACGCGACACCCTATAGTAAAAAGAAAGCCTATATAGCCTCCGCCACGAAAAAAAGGTATGGTTAAAGCAGGAGCTTCAGGGAATGCTGGAGGCGGGAATAATCAGGCCTTCTACTTCGTGTTTTGCCTCGCTTATTACGATTGTTCCAAAAGAAGATGAGTCATTTCGCCTCTTGCACAGATTATAGACTAGTAAACAAGCTAACAGATCTCTTCCCCATATCCAATGCAGAGAATTGATGAAATAATTGTCGAGACTGGAGGATGTCAATGGTCCTTCCCGCATTGACCTATGTAAGGCATATTGGCAGGTACCACTAAGAGAGGATACCAAGAAATTTAGAGCATTTGTTACCCCTTTCGATACTACGATTCCATAGGCTGCCGTTTGGATGAAAACTACAAATATTATTGTTATTATTTTAAAGAGATGATGAACGATGTGCTAAAGAACTTCATCGGAAAATTCTGTAATGCGTATATATAGACGACATAAGTGTATACTCGAAAACAAGAAGGAAGTCATGAAGACATCTGGGAAAAGGTCCTTGAAGCCACTCACACTGCTAGACTGAAGATCAGCATTTACGTGAATTATTCTGCCAAGAAAGTGGTATTCCTTGGAAGAGTATTTTGATGGAAGACCCAAGGGCCACTAAAGAGGAGAGCGTTTCAGCGCATCAAGAAGGTGGCCAAACCCTATGACATTCATTCTTAAGAGTGTTCCTTGGGCTCGCAGGCCACTTCCGCGCGTTTATAAATACTATGCGGAAAAAAGAATGTCTCACTGCACTGCACTGACACAAAAGGCATGTCGTTCGTACAGTCCGAAGAATGTGAGAATAGCTATCTGGAACTTGTAGAAGCTATTTCCCTCCGATCCTGTGCTGACGCTGACCTTTTGCCGTTTGAGCTTTACACGACTTCGCACTACGCTGCTGGCCATTCTTTACCAAAAACAGCCGAAGAACGAAAGCCCTGTACCAGCCCTGTAACAGCCCGAAAGGGCTCACAGTATTGAAATTAAATAAACAGATGAAACGAACAGCCTGGCCGGGAAATCGAGGTCATCGGATACTATTCTTGTACGTTCACGAAACCACAATAAACCACACGACAACGGAAAAGGAAGCACTAGCGGTTGTAATGGCCCTAAGATACTTCAGAAGATACTTGGAAGGCGAACACTTCAAGCTCTTCACTGATAATCAGGCATTACCGTATGCCCTTGGAGCTCGCACTGCCAGGGGCAGATTAGCCCGCTGGGTGAGCGAGATTCAACAATTCAGCTTCGACTAACGCATAGGCCAGCCAGAGGCATCAGGATGCTGATGCATTATCCCGACTCCACGTACCGCAGGTGATTTCGAAAGGAGTGTTAACTTGATGCAACTGGGAGGTAAGCAAGAGATACAGTTGCTTAAGGGAAATTCTATGTTCCCGAAACAAAAGTGCCCACAGTGCTAAAGTTACATCACATCAGTCCACAATCGCGAGGACATGATGAATTTTGGAAGACCTACCACAAGCTCACAAAGAGTTTGCGTGGAAAAACATGAAATCAGATGTTGCCAATTCGTCAAAACGTGTCACGAGTGTCAGATGGTTCAATCAAAATACAAGCCTCGAACCGAATGGCACTGCCAGAATACGCAACGAACCCTTCGAAGTCATTCATCTCGATTTTGCTGAGCTCAAAGAGAAGGTGAAGGCGTTAGAAGCACTCAAGCTTTTCTGGTCGCCGTGGATGAATGCACGCGCTTTGTTGCCGCCAAAGCTGGAAGACAAGATGCGAACTGCGTCATATCTCTTCTTGAGCGCTACATCTTCAAGAACACTAAAGTAATTGTTGCGGACAATGGACCAGCTTTCAGAAGTGAGAAGTTGCCCAATTGGGCTAGTGAGAAGAACATTGCAATTCGCTACCCAGCACCATATCATCTTAAGGCTAATTCTCTCGCCGAGCGCATGATCCGGGACCTCAATGTTTATCAAGCTATACCCAGAGTTTAAGGGAGGCTAGAAGAATGCTTGGAGGCTGCAGCGTTGTACCAGAACAGATCCTACACACCAGCATAGGGTGCAGCACGCACTTTGCTGCCTTGGCACTATTCCGTGGTTGCCCACTGACCGAGAGCTGGGCTTAGTCGACCGGGTTGATTTAAAGGAACAGCCAAATACCCAGCTGCAGCGACAGAAATCCGGATGACTATGAAGATGCATTTTGATCGTCGCAACAAAACAAGGAGGCCAGATATCAACCCTGGATCCATGATACTGGTGCGAGAAGGATTCGACTCAAAGACTCCATTCACTGGTCCGTACTTCGTTGTTAAAACAGCTAAACAACAAGCTGTTGAAGACCATCTATTATAATGTACCAAGTGGTAGAATCAACTATTGAAATGTGCTACCATATTACCATCGTCAGGCCAACGACAGCCAGCCGGGAGAGTGCAGCGATCCACATAGCCAGTGGCCACGGTGCTGAAAGGTAGAAGAGGACGACGAAGAAGAGAAGCCTGCTTAAGAATGCCACAATAAATAGATAGTCAGTATATCTACGTAGAAACTTTACATACATTCGGGATGGGCTTCCTGGCCGTGACACTGAAGCCGAGAAGATTTTTTTGCTCGAAATCGTTTGGAATGTGCTTCCTTAACTGTACTAGCTCGCCATAACTTTTACAGTATACGTTAGCGCTTTCCTGGCAATGACACTGAGACCAGTTAAAGATTCTTTCCTGGCAGGGACACTGAGGCCGACATGAAATCGTTTGTGCTCAAATATTGTTTGGAATGTGCTTGCTTAACTTAATTAAGTGTACTAGTTAGCCACAGTTTCTACCATATACATTTGGTGAGGGCTCTTTCCTGGCAGTGACACTGGGCCGACAGATCTTTTTCTGACCTCTAAATTGCTTTGAGAATGTGCATCCTTCCGTGTATCTGGTTGGTTAGCAGCAGTTTTACATATACATAAGTGAGGGCTTTCTCTGGCAGGGAAACTGAGGCCAACAAATATTGTTTGCTGCACAAACATCGATTTGGAAATGGGCTTCTTAACTATACTAGTTAGCCCGCAGTTTTACAATATACATTGTTGGGGCTTTTCCGGCAGTGACACTGAGGCTCGACACACAGATTCGTTTTTGCCTCTGTAAATTGTTTGAGAATGCGCTTCCTTCTCTGTACTGGATAGCCGCAGTTTTACAATATACATAAGTGGAGGGTTGTTCCGGCAGGGACACTGAGGCCGACAAATATTGTTTGTGCACAAAATCGTTTGGAAATGGGCTTTCTTAACTATACTAGTTAGCCGCCGTTTTTACAATATACATTGTTGAGGGGCTTTTCCTGGCCAGTGACACTGAGGCTCGACAAGAGTCTTTTATGACTCTAAATTGTTTGAGAATGTGCTTCCTCATCTGTACTGGTTAAGCAGCAGTTTTACATATACATAAGTGAGGGCATGTTTCCTTGGCAGGGAGCACTTGCGGCCGACAATATTGGTTTGATGCAAAATCGTTTGGAAATGTGCTTGCATGTACTATACTAGTTAGGCCTGCAGTTTGTACAATAGACATTGGTGAGGGTCTCTTTCCTGCAGTGACACTGAGGCCGACAGAGATTCTTTTTGCTCTAAATTGTTTGAGAATGCTGCTTCCTTCTCTGTACTGGCTAGCAGCAGTTTTACAATATACATTAGGTGAGGGTTTTTCCTGGCAGGGACACTGAGGCCGAGCAAATTATGTTTGTGCTAAAATCGTTTTGGAATGGGTGCCTTCTTACTATACTAGTTAGCCGCAGTTTTACAATATACATTGGTGAGGGCTTTCCTGGCAGTGACACTGAGGGCCCGACAAAGATTCTTTTGCTCTAAATTGTTGAGAATGCGCTTCCTTCTCTGTACTGGATAGCCGCAGTTTTACATATACATAAGTTAGGGTTTTCCTGGCAGGGACACTGAGGCCGACAAATATTGTTGTGCACAAAATCGTTTGGAAATGGGCTTGCTTAACTATACTATTTAGCCGCAGTGTTTACAATATACATTGGTGAGGGCTTTTCTGGCAGTGACACTGAGGCCGACAGATTCTTTTTGCTCTAAATTGTTTGAGAATGTGCTTCCTTCAGTGTACTGGTTAGCAGCAGTTTTACAATATACATAGGTGAGGGTTTTCCTGGCAGGGAGACTGAGGCCGACAAATATTGTTTGTGCACAAAATCGTTTGGAAATGGGCTTTCTTAACTATACTAGTTAGCCGCAGTTTTTACAATATACATTGTTGGGGGCTTTTCCGGCAGTGACACTGAGGCTCGACAAAGATTCTTTTTGCTCGAAATTGTTTTAGAATGCGCTTCCTTTTCTGTACTGGACAGCCGCAGTTTTACAATATACATTGGTGAGGGTTTTCCTTGCAGGGACACTGAGGCCGACAGATTCTTTTTGCTGTAAATTGTTTGCGAATGCGCTTCCTTCTCTGTACTGGATAGCCGCAGTTTTACAATATACATTGGTGAGGGTTTTTCTGGCAGTGACACTGAGGCCGACAGATTCTTTTTGCTGTAAATTGTTTGCGAATGCGCTTCCTTCTCTGTACTGGATAGCCGCAGTTTCACAATAAACATAAGTGAGGGTTTTCCTGGCAGGGACACTGAGGCCGACAAATATTGTTTGTGCACAAAATCGTTTGGAAATGGGCTTGCTTAACTATACTAGTTAGCCGCAGTTTTTACAATATACATTGGTGAGGGCTTTCTGGCAGTGACACTGAGGCCGACAAGATCTTTTTGCTCTAAATTGTTTGAGAATGTGCTTCCTTCATGTACTGGTAGCAGCAGTTTTACAATATACATAAGTGAGGGTTTTCCTGGCAGGGACACTGAGGCCGACAAATATTGTTTGTGCACAAAATCGTTTGGAAATGGGCTTTCTTAACTATACTAGTTAGCCGCAGTTTTTACAATATACATTGTTGGGGCTTTTCCGGCAGTGACACTGAGGCTCGACAAAGATTCTTTTTGCTCTAAATTGTTTGAGAATGCGCTTCCTTCTCTGTACTGGACAGCCGCAGTTTTACAATATACATAAGTGAGGATTTTTCTGGCAGGGAGACTGAGGCCGACAATATGTTTGTGCTACAAAATTGTTTGGAAATGGGCTTGCTTACTATACTAGTTAGCCGCAGTTTTTACAATATACATTGGTGAGGGCTTTTCTGGCAGTGACACTGAGGCCGACAGATTCTTTTTGCTCTAAATTGTTTGAGAATGTGCTTCCTTCAGTGTACTGGTTAGCAGCAGTTTTACAATATACATAAGTGAGGGTTTCCTGGCAGGGACACTGAGGCCGACAAATATTGTTTGTGCACAAAATCGTTTGGAAATGGGCTTTCTTAACTATACTAGTTAGCCGCAGTTTTTACAATATACATTGTTGGGGCTTTTCCGGCAGTGACACTGAGGCTCGACAAAGATTCTTTTTGCTCTAAATTGTTTGAGAATGCGCTTCCTTCTCTGTACTGGACAGCCGCAGTTTTACAATATACATAAGTGAGGATTTTTCTGGCAGGGACACTGAGGCCGACAAATATTGTTTGTGCACAAATTGTTTGGAAATGGCTTGCTTAACTATACTAGTTAGCCGCAGTTTTTACAATATACATTGGTGAGGGCTTTTTCTGGCAGTGACACTGAGGCCGACAGATTCTTTTTGCTCTAAATTGTTTGAGAATGCGCTTCCTTCTCTGTACTGGATAGCCGCAGTTTTACAATATACATAAGGTGAGGGTTTTCCTGGCAGGGACACTGAGGCCGACAATATTGTTTGTGCACAAATCGTTTGGAAATGGGCTTTCTTAACTATACTAGTTAGCCGCAGTTTTTACAATATACATTGGTGAGGGCTTTTCTGGCAGTGACACTGAGGCCGACAAGATTCTTTTTGCTCTAAATTGTTTGAGAATGCGCTTCCTTCTCTGTACTGGATAGCCGCAGTTTACAATATACATAAGTGAGGGTTTTCCTGGCAGGGACACTGAGGCCGACAAATATTGTTTGTGCACAAAATCGTTTGGAAATGGGCTTGCTTAACTATACTAGTTAGCCGCAGTTTTACAATATACATTGTTGAGGGCTTTTCTGGCAGTGACACTGAGGCCGACAAAGATTCTTTTGCTCTAAATTGTTTGAGATGCGCTTCCTTCTCTGTACTGGATAGCCGCAGTTTTACAATATACATTGGTGAGGGTTTTCCTTGCAGGGACACTGAGGCCGACAAATATTGTTTGTGATCAAAGTCGATTGGAAAAGTGCTTGCTTAACTATACTAGTTAGCCGCAGTTTTTACAATATACATTGTTGGTGGCTTTTCCCGTCAGTGGGACACTGAGGCCGACAGATTCTTTTGCTCTAAATTGTTTGAGATGCGCTTCCTTCTCTGTCTGGATAGCCGCAGTTTAACAATATAACCATTGGGGTTAGGGTTTTCTGGCAGTGACACTGAGGGCCGACAGATTCTTTTTGCTGCAAAATTGTTTGCGAATGCGCTTCCTTCTCTTTACTGGATAGCCGCAGTTTCACAATATACATAAGTGGGGTTTTCCTTGCAGGGACACTGAGGCCGACAAATATTGTTTGTGCACAAAATCGTTTGTAAATGGGCTGTCTTAACTATACGAGTTAGCCGCGTTTTTACAATATACATTGGTGAGGGCTTTTCTGGCAGTGACACTGAGGCCGACAAAGATTCTTTTTGCTCTAAATTGTTTGAGAATGCGCTTCCTTCTCTGTACTGGATAGCCGCAGTTTTACAATATACATAGTGAGGAGTTTTCCTGGCAGGGACACTGAGGCCACAAATATTGTTTTGTGCACAAAATCGTTTTGGAATGGTGTTGCTTAACTATACTATTAGCCGCAGTTTTTACAATATACATTGGTGAGGGCTTTTCTGGCAGTGACACTGAGGCCGACAAAGATTCTTTTTGCTCTAAATTGTTTGAAGAATGCGCTTCCTTCTCTGTACTGGATAGCCGCAGTTTTACAATATACATAAGTGAGGGTTTCCTGGCAGG
Source organism: Dermacentor silvarum (assembly GCF_013339745.2). Lineage (NCBI taxonomy): Eukaryota > Metazoa > Arthropoda > Arachnida > Ixodida > Ixodidae > Dermacentor > Dermacentor silvarum. Next base: position 20,229 of record NW_023606627.1, on the reverse strand, counting down.
GACACTGAGGCCGACAAATATTGTTTGTGCACAAAATCGTTTGGAAAGGGGCTTGCTTAACTATACTAGTTAGCCGCAGTTTTACAATATACATTGGTGAGGGTTTTTCTGGCAGTGACACTGAGGCCGACAGATTCTTTTTGCTGCAAATTGTTTGCGAATGCGCTTCCTTCTCTGTACTGGATAGTCGCAGTTTCACAATATACATAAGTGAGGGTTTTCCTTGCAGGGACACTGAGGCCGACAAATATTGTTTGTGCACAAAATCGTTTGGAAATGGGCTTGCTTAACTATACTAGTTAGCCGCAGTTTTTAAAATATACATTGGTGAGGGCTTTTCTGGCAGTGACACTAAGGCCGACAAAGATTCTTTTTGCTCTAAATTGTTTGAGAATGCGCTTCCTTCTCTGTACTGGATAGCCGCAGTTTTACAATATACATTGGTGTGGGTTTTCCTTGCAGGGACACTGAGGCCGACAAATATTGTTTGTGCTCAAAATCGTTTGGAAATGTGATTGCTTAACTATACAAGTTAGCCACAATTTTTACAGTATACATTGGTGAGGGCTTTTCTGGCAGTGACACTGAGGCCGACAAAGATTCTTTTTGCTCTGAATTGTTTGTGAATGTGCTTCCTTCACTGTACCGGTTAGCCGCAGTTTTTACAATATGCATTGGTGAGGGTTTTTCTGGCAGTGACACTGAGGTCGACAATGATTCTTTTTACACGAAGTCGTTTTCTAATGTACTAATTAGGTGTGCTAGTTAGCCACAATTTTTACAATATACGTTGGTAAGGTCTCTTCTGCCCCGCAGGGGCGCCTGCGTAAGCAGGCGTTTTGTGGGTTGCGACACCACGGACCTGAGCACATGGGGGTCGGACCCTCCCACGCTTAACCGTGCGTGGCTTAGCCGTGTCCGGGGAAAAGGGGATCCTGGGGGTTGAGCCAATGCTGAGTGCTTGGCCCTTTATGGCCCCTCAGCGGAGACAACACACCCCTTTGGCCTCGGCTTCACGTAGAAGGCACCCCCGGGCTGACCCACCCGGGGGAAATCGGTAGTTGCCTTTTCCTATCTCTCTCCCTCCAACCTTCGTCTTTCTCTCTCACTTTCCATCTCTCCTGTCTTCTCTTCGCTTCGTTTTACTTCTAATTTTCCAGGCAGCAAGGGTTAACCTGGTGTAATCTATCCAACCTTGGGTCTATTATATTAGGTTATAGTGGCTATGTACAGCTGGTGTCTGCGTCTCCTTCGGGTCTCGTAGCGTCCCCTTGTTGGGCTCGGTGGTGGGTGGCTGGCATAGCTGCCGAAATCATCGTTACCTTTATGGCTTTTTCGTCATTCCCCCGACTCCCTGATCGTCCTCATAAACGAAGGCGCACCGAAGAAGTTTTTAAGTTTTTTGGCCGCCAAGTTGATAATTTCCCAAGATTTCATGTTATACATTCCGAGAAAGCAGAAAAGTCAGCAAGAATAGTCTCACCTTTTCTGGTTGCGAAATCACTGATGGAGGCTTTTGGCCCAGGCTACAAAGTTTCCAAATTGGTAAGCGGTGATCTACTTCTTGAACTCCGTGATAAACTGCAATACGAAAAGCTACCCAATCTTGTGTCTTTTGGGGCCATTCCAGTGAGTGTCACCCCACACCGTTCTATGAACACCATTCGTGGTGTCATCTCCGATGATGATCTAATGGAGCTAACTGAGACTGAACTTTTGGAGGGATGGAGTGACCAGAATATCATCAATGTGAAAAGAATTAAGATAAGGCGTGATGGTAAAGAGATTCAAACCAAGCATCTAATCCTAACATTCGGCTCAAGTGCGCTTCCCGAGATTATCGAGACAGGCTATGTAAAGATCCGAGTCAGGCCCTATATCCCGAATCCCCTCCGCTGCTTCAAATGCCAGAGGTTTGGCCACAATTCTCAGAACTGCCGAGGCCGAATAACCTGTGCCAAATGTGCCGATGAACATCTATCTGAATCTTGTGAGAACGCGCCACACTGTGTAAATTGTGATGGGGAGCACGCCGCGTATTCGCGTTCCGGTCCATCTTGGAAGAAGGAGAAAGAAATAGTAACGATCAAAGTCTAAGAGAACATATCATTCAGAGAAGCGCGAAGGCGGGTGTCCTACCTGCCGAAGAATAGCTTTGCCGAAGTGGCGCGTCAGGGGGCAGCGCCACAACGGCCTCCGGCGGCTGTCAGGCCCACACACAGTGAGCCGGCGGTGACGCCATCCGCCCCCTCGGCGGCTGCAGCTAGTGCTGCTCCGCCATCTCAGAACAAGGGGCCATCGACCTCCGGGCTGGTGGCCTCAAGGGTCTCGTCCCACGAGACGAGGCCATCACGACACACCAACCGCTCGCAAGAGCGCGTGTCCAGCGCCTCGCAAGAGGCGATGGACACAAGAACCGGCCAGACGGCGCCGCCAGCGCCTAAGGAGCGGCGGGAATCTCTCGACCGCTCCAGAAAAGAGAAACCTCGAGTCACGGCGCCTGGAAAGGGCACCGTGAGCTAGTCTTCATCTTCTGAACACACAGCACAAACTCCTTTTCAATATGAACACGCAAATATTACAATGGAACGTTAGAGGTCTCCTTCATAACCTTGATGATGTCGAAGAGCTCCTTCTTAAATATAGTCCGAGGCTGCTGTGTGTCCAGGAGACGCATCTCAAAGCAGAGAACACAAACGTTTTAAGGCACTATGCCATTTTTCGCAAGGACCGCGACGACGCTACCGCCTCGTCGGGCGGTGTCGCTATAATAGTAGATAAAGGTGTTGCCTGTCGGCAATTGAACCTCCGAACTTCCCTTGAGGCAGTTGCTGTCCGAGCAATACTGTTCGGTAAGCTAGTCACAATTAGTTCGATTTACGTCCCTCCTTGTTATAAACTTTCCAAGACACAGTTTCAAAGCTTCATTGATGAACTTCTTCCGCCATACATAGTTGTCGGTGATGTGAACGCTCATAGCCCCTTATGGGGCGACTCTCGTTTAGATGCGCGAGGACGCCTTATAGAAAATGTTCTGTTTTCTTCAGGTGCATCTATACTTAACAAGAAAGAGCCAACTCATTACAGCGTTACACATAACACATACTCAGCCATTGATTTAAGTATAGTCTCGAGTACTCTAATTCCGTATCTGGAGTGGTCTGTTCTCAGGAACCCCTTTGGGAGCGACCATTTCCCAGTTATGCTGAACTTAACAAAACAAGATACATGCTTGCCACATTTTCCTCGATGGAACATGGACTCGGCCGACTGGGAAATGTTCCGAGGGCTTACGTATTTAGGCGGAGATGAAATTGCTGTTTTTAATGTAGAAGACGCTGTTGCATACCTAACAGGTTTCATTATTAGCGCTGCAGCTAAATGTATTAAGCAAACTAGCGGATTAGCTAATAAGCGTCGCATCCCATGGTGGAACGACGAATGTCGGAAAGCGCGCAAAAATCAAAACAAAGCTTGGAGATTGCTTCGCAATTCTCCAACTGCTGAAAACCTCATTAATTTCAAACAGATAAAATGACAAGGTAGGAGCACACGTCGACGTGCAAAGAGGGAAAGTTGGGATAGGTACATCACCAGTATAAATTCGTACACCGATGAAAGAAAAGTCTGGAATCGGGTAAACAAACTAACAGGTCGGGAGTCGCATCCCCTACCCTTAGTAAGTACACAAGGTGATAGCCTCGAAGATCAGGTGGATTGTCTAGGCGAACATTTTGAATATGTGTCAAGTGCATCGCACTATACCGAAACATTCCTGAGAATCAAAGAACGCGAAGAGCGGCGGCCCCTAAATCGCAAAGGCTCATCGAGTGAGGCCTACAATTCCCCATTTATTTTAGCTGAGCTTCAAGCATCTCTCGCTTGTTGCAACAACTCTGCGCCAGGTGGGGATAGTATCATGTACGAAATGATTAGGTACTTAGACCCCGAAACACTGAAAACACTCTTGTTTCTTTTTAATGCAATGTGGGCGGCCGGCTGTATTCCGTCTTCATGGAAGGAAGCCATAATCATCCCCATACTTAAACAAGGCAAAGACCCGTCCTTGGCCAGCAGCTACAGGCCAATAGCTCTAATAAGCTGCCTGTGCAAGCTGTATGAAAAAATGATAAACCGGCGCCTAATATGCTTCCTAGAAAATAACAAAATTTTGGACACCTTCCAGTGTGGTTTTCGAGATAGTATGTCTACTACAGACCACCTTGTCCGCATTGAGGCATATATTAGAGATGCTTTCATACATAAGCAGTTCTGTCTGTCTGTATTTCTAGACCTAGAGAAAGCTTACGACACCACATGGCACTTTGGAATTCTCCGAGATCTTTCGGCAATGGGTGTTCGTGGCAATATGCTTAACACAATCGAAAGTTACCTCACTAATCGCACATTTCGCGTAAGGGTGGGCAGAGCTTTGTCTAGGTCATTCACACAAGAAACTGGTGTGCCGCAGGGCGGTGTGCTTAGCTGCACACTATTTATTGTAAAAATGAATTCGCTGCGTACAGTCATCCCACGCACAATGTTTTATTCCATTTATGTCGACGATGTGCAGATAGCCTTTAAGTCATGTAATATTGCCATCTGCGAACGACAGGTACAGCTGGGAATTAACAGATTGTCCAAATGGGCGGAGGAGAATGGTTTTAATGTTGACGCTCAGAAAAGCACTTGCATACTCTTTACAAACAAGAGAGGCGTAACGCCTGTCCCAAGTATACAAATCAAAGGAGATGCGCTCTCTTTGAGCAGCGAGCATAAGTTTTTAGGAATCATTTTAGATTCCAAGCTTACATTTATTCCTCATATTAAGTATCTGAGGACAAAATGCCTGAAGACAATGAACGTTCTAAAGCTTCTGTCCCGCACAACATGGGGCAGTGATCGAAAATGTTTGCTTAACTTGTATAGGAGTCTTGTCCTCTCCCGGCTTGACTACGGGTCTATAATTTATAATTCTGCAACGCCAAGTGCATTAAAAATACTAGATCCCGTTCACCATCTGGGTATCCGCCTCGCGACCGGTGCTTTCCGAACAAGTCCGATCCAAAGCCTCTATGTAGAGTCTAACCAGTGGTCACTCCATCTGCAGCGTTTCATATCGCAGTTTCACATATTTTCTGAAAGTACAAGCAAACAATGAACATCCTTCTTATTCAACCATAAATGACGTTACTGCTGCCACACTCTTCCATATTCGACCTGCAGCGAGAAAGCCATTCTCCTTGCGTGTGAGGAACCTCAGTGAGGAAATGGGTGTTCCGCTGCTTGATCATCGTCCTATGGCTCCAGTGAAACTGTTACCGCCGTGGCAGTGGCAACTCATAGATTGCTATACATCGTTTGTAGAGGTCACTAAACACGCACCAGAGGCACACATTAAAATGCATTTCTTAGAGCTTCAATACAAGTACTCGTGTACAGAGCTTTACACTGACGCCTCCAAGTCACATGCCGGGGTGTCTTATGCAGCCGTTGGCCCATCCTTCTCGGAATCCGGTGTACTCCACCCGGAAACGAGTATTTTTACGGCTGAGGCCCATGCACTGTTGTCGGCTGTGAAGCATATAAGGAAATCAAAACTTCAAAAGGCGATTATATTTACGGACTCCCTAAGCGTCGTAAAAGCATTGATGTCACTCAGTAAAGAAAAAAATCCTGTACTTACTGAGCTCTATTCCGTTCTCTGTCAAGCGTATTTATGTAACCAGCATGTCATTATATGCTGGGTGCCTGGCCATAGAAGCATTGAGGGTAATGTGCTAGCTGACCGAATGGCTACGTCAATAACATCACACGCTATTAACCCTACAGCTGCTGTCCCTGTAACAGATCTGAAACCTTTCCTGCGAAAGAAACTGCGAAGCCACTGGCAACGCTTGTGGTATGCTGAAACAAGTAATAAGCTTCACTTGATTAAACCACAGTTAGGTTTCTGCCCCTCGTAACGAAAACACGGCGAACTGACGTCCTATTCAGTCGGCTGAGAATAGGACACACGTACTTAACCCACAGTTTTTTGTTGACAGGTGATGAACCACCAACCTGTGGTAGATGTGGTGAGAGGCTGACTGTCCTCCATGTCCTCCTGGAGTGCCGGGAAGCCGAAACAGAGAGAAGGAAACATTTTCCTCTTGCATACCGATACCATATCCCTATCCATCCCAATATGTTTCTTGGCAAAGAACCGATTTTTAATACCAAAGCAGTCCTAGGTTTCTTGAATGACGTGGTACTACATGTAATTAGCCCTAGATATTCGTAGCACATCCTCCTGCCAGAGGATGCTGTTGCGATAGTGTTTAGTATAGCACATGCCTCCAGGCCTTTATGTTCAAGGGTTCTATTGAGGCAATAGTGCTTCATGCCAATTTTCGCATCGGACATATTTTGGAAATAGTAATATTTATTTGCAATGCATATTCAATGTTCATAGCACACGCCATTAGTCATTCCCATAATCTTATTACCTGTAGATTTTATGCACTTTACAGCGACAATTTTAGGCCCCTTTACAGCCACGTCATATCCACCACTCGTAATCCATCGCATCAATTTAAACTCATTAACACTGGCCCGGCGCTCTTTGGCCATTATTGGCCCTTGCGCCGTTAAACCCCATATATCATTATGAGGTCTCTTCTGGCAGTGACACTGGAGCCGACAAAGATTATTTTTCTCAAAATTGTTTCAGAATGTGATTCCTTCTCTGTACTGGATAGCCGCAGTTTTACAATATACATTGGTGAGGGTTTTTCTGGCAGTGACACTGAGGCCGACAGATTCTTTTTGCTGTAAATTGTTTGCGAATGCGCTTCCTTCTCTGTACTGGATAGCCGCAGTTTCACAATATACATAAGTGAGGGTTTTCCTGGCAGGGACACTGAGGCCGACAAATATTGTTTGTGCACAAAATCGTTTGGAAATGGGCTTGCTTAACTATACTAGTTAGCCGCAGTTTTTACAATATACATTGGTGAGGGCTTTTCTGGCAGTGACACTGAGGCCGACAGATTCTTTTTGCTTTAAATTTTTTGAGAATGTGCTTCCTTCAGTGTACTGGTTAGCAGCAGTTTTTACAATATACATTGGTGAGGGTTTTCCTGGCAGGGACACTGAGGCCGACAAATATTGTTTGTGCTCAAAATCGTTTGGAAATGTGCTTGCTTAACTATACTAGTTAGCCACAATTTTTACAATACACATTGGTAAGGCTTTTCTGGCAGTGACACTGAGGCCGACAAAGATTCCTTTTGCTCTTTATTGTTTGATAATGCGCTTTCTTCTCTGTACTGGATAGCCGCAGTTTTACAATATGCATTGGTGAGGGTTTGCCTGGCAGGGACACTGAGGCCGACAAAGATTCTTTTTGCTCTGAATCGTTTGAGAATGTGCTTCCTTCACTGTACCGGTTAGCCGCAGTTTTTACAATATGCATTGGTGCGGGTTTTTCTGGCAGTGACACTGAGGTCGACAATGATTATTTTTACACGAACTCGTTTTCGAATGTACTAATTAAGTGTGCTAGTTGGCCACAACTTTTACAATATACGTTGGTGAGGTCTCTTCTGGCAGTGACAATGGGGCCGACAAAGATTATTTTTGCTCAAAATTGTTTGAGAATGTGATTCCTTCACTGTACTGGTAAGCCGCAGTTTTACAATATACATTTGTGAGGGTTTTTCTGGCAGGGACACTGAGGCCGACAATGATTCTTTTTACTCGAACTCGTTTTTGAATCCACTAATTAAGTGTGCTAGTTGGCCACAACTTTTACAATATAGGTTGGTGAGGTTCCTTCTGGCAGTGACACTGGGGCCGACAAAGCATATTTTTGCTCAAAATCGTTTGAGAATGGACTTCCTTAACTGTACTAGTTAGCCACAATTTTTACAATATACATGGGTCAGGTCTCTTCTGGCAGTGACACTGAGGCCGACAAAGATTATTTTAGTCATAATTGTTTGAGAATGTGCTTCGTTCACTGTACTGTTTAGCCGCAGTTTTACAATATACATTGGTGAGGGTTTTCCTGGCAGGGACACCGAGGCCGACAAATATTGTTTGTGCTCAAAATCGTTTGGAAATGTGTTTGCTTAACTACACTAGTTAGCTGCAGGTTTTACAATATACATTGTTGGGGGCTTTTCTTGCAATGACACTAAGGCCGACAGATTATTTTTGCTCTAAATTGTTTGAGAATGCGCGTCCTTATCTTTACTGGATAGCCGCAGTTTTACAATATACATTGGTGAGGGTTTTTCTGGCTAGTACACTGAGGCCGACAAGTATTGTTTTATTGCGATAGCAATTATATGGACACTTCTACCGGATTTCTGCCATCGCCGTCGCCGTCGCCGTGAGGTTCCCTATAGATAAAATCTTCGCCGCGCGCCGTATGCCCGAGCGGAAGCGTGTGGGGACGCGCGCTATCACGGAGAGCGAACGCACTCAATCACCCACGCGCAAGGAAGGAAGCGGGAAGCCAGCGCCAGAGGGAGCGCGGGGGCGGGGGGGGGACGCACTTCTACTCTGCCAACAACCGCGCTCGTCGCTCGTCCGCACCGTCTCTTATCTCCACACGGCTCTGACGTTTATGCGCCGTGCATTCGCCGCTCAGTTTCCGTTGAAGCAATAGACCGCAAGTACCTTCGCCCGCTGCGGTGTATGGGCTCGCTGCCAGCGTTTTGACAGTCGTTGTCTGCAGTCATTCAGTGTGATCTATTCATGTTTGCTTGTGCGCGCTCACACCACGCTTGTTCATTCAGTTAGTAATAGTCGGGCCACATTTTCCAACGCACGCTACACGTGCAATGCTGCCCGGATCTGCAGTGCCGCACTACAGGTGTGTCCCTTCGCACGCGCGTCCCACGGGAAGCGCTTCTCATCAACACCAGTGTTTCACACGCGCCTTCTCGTGGTCATCGAGTCTCTCTTCATGACGGTCTACACACGCCGCAGCACACCTGCTTACTTAATCAGCTCATGTTTACTACAATTCATATTGCTACCAAAGCCGCTCACCTTACTTCGTATGACATTGCTGTGTTGCTATCGCATTCATTGCTTCGCCCTTAGGGCAAAACTGACATTTTTGCTCAAATTCGTTTGGAAATTAGCTTGCTTAACTATATTAGTTAGCCACAGTTTTTACAATGTACATTGGTGAGGTCTATTCTGGCAGTGACACTCAGGCCGACAAAGATTATATTTGCTCTAAATTGTTTGAGAATGTGCTTCCTTCGGTGTACTGGTTAGCAGCAGTTCTTACAATATACATTGGTGAGGGTTTTCCTGGCAGGGACACTGAGGCCGACAAATATTGTTTGTGCTGAAAATAGTTTGGAAATGTGCTTGCTTAACTGTTATAGTTAGCCGCAGTTTTAATCATATACGTTGTTGAGGGCTTTTCCGACAGTGACACTGAGGCCGACAAAGAGTCTTTCTGCTCTAAATTGTTTGCGAATGTCCTTCCTTCAGTGTACTGGTTAACCGCAGTATTTACAATATACATTGGTGAGGGTTTTCCTGGCAGGGACACTGAGGCCGACAAATATTGTTTTGTGCTCAAAATCGTTTGGAAATGTGCTTGTTTACCTATACGAGTTAGCCGCAGTTTTTACAATATGCATTGGTGAGGGTTTTTCTGGCAGTGACACTGAGGCCGACAAAGATTGTTTTTTGCTCTAAATTGTTTGAGAATGCGCTTCCTTCTCTGTACTGGATAGTCGCAGTTTTTGCAACATACATTGGTGAGGGTTTTCCTGGCAGGGGCTCTGAGGCCGACAAATATTGTTTGTGCTCAAAATCGTTTGGAAATGTGCTTGCTTAAATACACTAGTTAGCCGCAGCTTTTACAATATCATTGTTGAGGGCTTTTCTGGAGGTGGCACTGAGGCCGACAGATTCTTTTTGCTGTAAATTGTTTGCGAATGCGCTTCCTTCTCTGTACTGGATAGCCGCAGTTTCACAATATACATAAGTGAGGGTTTTCCTGGCAGGGACACTGAGGCCGACAAATATTGTTTGTGCACAAAATCGTTTGGAAATGGGCTTGCTTAACTATACTAGTTAGCCGCAGTTTTTACAATATACATTGGTGAGGGCTTTTCTGGCAGTGACACTGAGGCCGACAAAGATTCTTTTGCTCTAAATTGTTTGAGAATGCGCTTCGTTCTCTGTACTGATTAGCCGCAGTTTTACAATATACATTCGTGAGGGTTTTCCTGGCAGGGACACTGAGGCCGACAAATATTTTTTTTGCTCAAAATCGTTTGGAAATGTGCTTGCTTAACTATAAAGGTTAGCCACAATTTTTACAATATACGTTGGTGAGGTCTATTCTGGCAGGGACACTGAGGCCGACAAATATTGTTTGTGCACAAAATCGTTTGGAAATGGGCTTGCTTAACTATACTAGTTAGCCGCAGTTTTTACAATATACATTGGTGAGGGCTTTTCTGGCAGTGACACTGAGGCCGACAGATTCTTTTTGCTCTAAATTGTTTGAGAATGAGCTTCCTTCAGTGTACTGGTTTGCAGCAGTTTTTACAATATACATTGGTAAGGCTTTTCTGGCAGTGACACTGAGGCCGACAAAGATTTTTTTGCTCCTTATTGTATGATAATGCGCTTCCTTCTCTGTACTGGATAGCCGCAGTTTTACAATATACATTGGTGAGGGTTTCCCTAGCAGGGACACTGAGGCCGACAAATATTTTTTTGCTCAAAATCGTTTGGAAATGTGCTTGCTTAACTATACAAGTTAGCCACAATTTTTTCAATATATATCGGTGAGGGCTTTTCTGGCAGTGACACAGAGGCCGACAAAGATTCTTTTTGGTCTGAATCGTTTGAGAATGTGCTTCCTTCACTGTACCGGTTAGCCACAATTTTTACAATATACATTGGTGAGGGCTTTTCTGGCAGTGACACAGAGGCCGACAATGATTCTTTTTACACGAACTTGTTTTCGAATGTACTAATTAAGTGTGCTAGTTAGCCAAAATTTTTACAATATACGTTGGTGAGGTCTCTTCTGGCAGTGACACTGGGGCCGACAAAGATTATTTTTGCTCAAAATTGTTTGAGAATGTGATTCCTTCACAGTACTGGCTGGCCGCAGTTTTACAATATACATTTGTGAGGGTTTTTCTGGCAGGGACACTGAGGCCGACAAAGATTCTTTTTACTCGAACTCGTTTTTGAATGCACTAATTAAGTGTGCAAGTTGGCCACAACTTTTACAATATACGTTGGTGAGGTTCCTTCTGGCAGTGACACTGGGGCCGACAAAGTATATTTTTGCTCAAAATCGTGTGAGAATGGACTCCCTAAACTGTACTAGTTGGCCACAATTTTTACAATATACATTGGTGAGGTCTCTTCTGGCAGTGACACTGATGCCGACAAAGATTCTTTTTGCTCTAAATTGTTTGAGAATGCGCGTCCTTCTCTTTACTAGATAGCCGCAGTTTTACAATATACATTGGTGAGGGTTTTTCTGGCTGGGACACTGAGGCCGACAAGTATTGTTTTATTGCGATAGCAATTATATGGACACTTCTACCGGATTTCTGCCATCGTCGTCGTCGTCACCGTCGCCGTCGCCGTGAGGTTCCCTATAGATAAAATCTTCGCCGCGCGCCGTATGCCCGAGCGGAAGCGTGTGGGGACGCGCGCTATCACGGAGAGCGAACGCACTCAGTCACCCACGCGCAAGGAAGGAAGCGGGAAGCCAGCACCGGTGGGAGCGCGGGGGGGGGGGGGGGGGCGCACTTCTACTCTGCCAACAACCGCGCTCGTCGCTCGTCCGCACCGTCTCTTATCTCCACACGGCTCTGACGTTTATGCGCCGTGCATTCGCCGCTCAGTTTCCGTTGAAGCGATAGACCGCAAGTACCTTCGCCCGCTGCGGTGTATGGGCTCGCTGCCAGCGTTTTGACAGTCGTTGTCTGCAGTCATTCAGTGTGATCTATTCATGTTTGCTTGTGCGCGCTCACACCACGCTTGTTCATTCAGTTAGTAATAGTCGGGCCACATTTTCCAACGCACGCTACACGTGCAATGCTGCCCGGATCGGCAGTGCAGCACTACAGGTGTGTCCCTTCGCACTCGCTGCCCTCGGGAAGCGCTTCTCATCAACACCACCGTTTCACAGGCGCTTTCTCGTGGTTATCGAGTCTCTCTTCATGACGGTCTACTTACGCCGCAGCACACCTGCTTACTTAATCAGCTCATGTTTACTACAATTCATATTGCTACCAAAGCCGCTCACCTTATTTCGTATGACATTGCTGTGTTGCTATCGCATTCATTGCTTCGCCCTTAGGGCGAAACTGTGACATTTTTGCTCAAATTCGTTTGGAAATTAGCTTGGTTAACTACATTAGTTAGCCACAGTTTTTACAATGTACATTGGTGAGGTCTATTCTGGCAGTGACACTCAGGCCGACAAAGATTATATTTGCTCTAAAATGTTTGACAATGTGCTTCCTTCAGTGTAGTGGTTAGCAGCAGTTCTTACAGTATACATTGGTGAGGGTTTTCTGGCAGGGACACTGAGGCAGACAAATATTCTTTGTGCTGAAAATAGTTTGGAGATGTGCTTGCTTAACTGTACTAGTTAGCCGCAGTTTTAATAATATACGTTGTTGAGGGCTTTTCCGACAGTGACACTGAGGCCGACAAAGATTCTTTCTGCTCTAAATTGTTTGAGAGTGTGCTTCCTTCACTGTACTAGTTAGCCGCAGTTTTACAATATACATTGGTGAGGGTTTTCCTGGCAGGGAGACTGAGGCCGACATTTATTGGTTTCGCTCAAAACTGTTTGGAAATGTGCTTGCTTAACTATACTAGTTAGCTGCAGTTCGTACAATATACATTGGTGAGGTCTCTTCTGGCAGTGACCCTGAGGCCGACAAAGATTATTTTTTTTCTAAATTGTTTGAGAATGTGCTTCCTTCAGTGTACTGGTTATCCGCAGTATTTACAATATACATTGGTGAGGGTTTTCCTGGCAGGGACACTGAGGCCGACAAATATTGTTTGTGCTCAAAATTGTTGGAGAATGTGCTTCCTTCACTGTACCGGTTAGCCGCAGTTTTTACAATATGCATTGGTGAGGGTTTTTCTGGCAGTGACACTGAGGCCGACAAAGATTGTTTTTGCTCTAAATTGTTGGAGAATGCGCTTCCTTCTCTGTACTGGATAGTCGCAGTTTTTGCAACATACATTGGTGAGGGTTTTCCTGGCAGGGGCTCCGAGGCCGACAAATATTGTTTTTGCTCAAAATCGTTTGGAAATGTGCTTGCTTAACTACACTAGTTAGCCGCAGCTTTTACAATATCATTGTTGAGGGCTTTTCTTGAGGTGGCACTGAGGCCGACAAAGATTCTTTCTGCTCTAAATTGTTTGAGAATGTGCTTCCTTCAGTGTACTGGTTATCCGCAGTATTTACAATATACATTGGTGAGGGTTTTCCTGGAAGGGACACTGAGGCCGACAAATATTTTTTCTGCTCAAAATCATTTGGAAATATGCTTGCTTAACTATACAAGTTAGCCACAATTTTTACAATATACATTGTTGGCGGCTTTTCCGGCATTGACACTGAGGCCGACAAAGATTCTTTTTGCTCTAAATTGTTTGAGAATGCGCTTCCGTCTCTGTACTGGATAGCCGCAGTTTTACAATATACATTGCTGAGGGTTTTTCTGGCAGTGACACTGAGGCCGACAGATTCTTTTTGCTGTAAATTGTTTGCGAATGCGCTTCCTTCTCTGTACTGGATAGCCGCAGTTTCACAATATACATAAGTGAGGGTTTTCCTGGCAGGGACACTGAGGCCGACAAATATTGTTTGTGCAAAAAATCGTTTGGAAATGGGCTTGCTTATTGATACTAGTTTGCCACAATTTTTACAATATACATTGTTGGCGGCTTTTCCAGCATTGACACTGAGGCCGACAAAGATTCTTTTTGCTCTAAATTGTTTGAGAATGCGCTTCCTTCTGTGTACTGGATAGCCGCAGTTTTACAATATACATTGGTGAGGGTTTTTCTGGCAGTGACACTGAGGCCGACAGATTCTTTTTGCTGTAAATTGTTTGCGAATGCGCTTCCTTCTCTGTACTGGATAGCCGCAGTTTTACAATATACATTGGTGAGGGTTTTTCTGGCAGTGACACTGAGGCCGACAGATTCTTTTTGCTGTAAATTGTTTGCGAATGCGCTTCCTTCTCTGTACTGGATAGCCGCAGTTTCACAATATACATAAGAGAGGGTTTTCCTGGCAGGGACACTGAGGCCGACAAATATTGTTTGTGCACAAAATCGTTAGGAAATGGGCTTGCTTAACTATACTAGTTAGCCGCAGTTCTTACAATATACATTGGTGAGGGCTTTGCTGGCAGTGACACTGAGGCCGACAGATTCTTTTTGCTCTAAATTGTTTGAGAATGCGCTTCCTTCTCTGTACTGGATAGCCGCAGTTTTACAATCTACATTGGTGAGGGTTGTCCTTGCAGGGACACTGAGGCCGACAAATATTGTTTTTGGTCAAAATCATTTGGAAATATGCTTGCTTAACTATACAAGTTAGCCACAATTTTTACAATATACATTGTTGGCGGCTTTCCTGGCATTGACACTGAGGCCGACAAAGATTCTTTTTGCTCTAAATTGTTTGAGAATGCGCTTCATTCTCTGTACTGGATAGCCGCAGTTTTTGCAATATACATTGTTGGGGGATTTTCCGGCAGTGACACTGAGGCCGACAAAGACTCTTTTTGCTCTAAATTGTTTTCGAATGCGCTTCCTTCTCTGTACTGGATAGCCGCAGTTTTACAATATACATTGGTGAGGGTTTTTCTGGCAGTGACACTGAGGCCGACAGATTCTTTTTGCTCTAAATTGTTTGAGAATGCGCTTCCTTCTCTGTACTGGATAGCCGCAGTTTTACAATATACATTGGTGAAGGTTTTTCTGGCAGTGACACTGAGGCCGACAGATTCTTTTTGCTCTAAATTGTTTGAGAATGCGCTTCCTTCTCTGTACTGGATAGCCGCAGTTTTACAATATACATTGGTGAAGGTTTTTCTGGCAGTGACACTGAGGCCGACAGATTCTTTTTACTGTAAATTGTTTGCGAATGCGCTTCCTACTCTGTACTGGATAGCCGCAGTTTCACAATATACATAAGTGAGGGTTTTCCTGGCAGGGACACTGAGGCCGACAAATATTGTTTCTGCACAAAATCGTTTGGAAATGGGCTTGCTTAACTATACCAGTTAGCCGCAGTTTTTACAATATACATTGTTGGGAGATTTTCCGGCAGTGACACTGAGGCCGACAAAGATTCTTTTTGCTCTAAATTGTTTTCGAATGCGCTTCCTTCTCTGTACTGGATAGCCGCAGTTTTACAATATACATTGGTGAGGGTTTTTCTGGCAGTGACACTGAGGCCGACAGATTCTTTTTGCTCTAAATTGTTTGAGAATGCGCTTCCTTCTCTGTACTGGATAGCCGCAGTTTTACAATATACATTGGTGAAGGTTTTTCTGGCAGTGACACTGAGGCCGACAGATTCTTTTTACTGTAAATTGTTTGCGAATGCGCTTCCTACTCTGTACTGGATAGCCGCAGTTTCACAATATACATAAGTGAGGGTTTTCCTGGCAGGGACACTGAGGCCGACAAATATTGTTTGTGCACAAAATCGTTTGGAAATGGGCTTGCTTAACTATACCAGTTAGCCGCAGTTTTTACAATATACATTGTTGGGGGATTTTCCGGCAGTGACACTGAGGCCGACAAAGATTCTTTTTGCTCTAAATTGTTTTCGAATGCGCTTCCTTCTCTGTACTGGATAGCCGCAGTTTTACAATATACATTGGTGAGGGTTTTTCTGGCAGTGACACTGAGGCCGACAGATTCTTTTTGCTCTAAATTGTTTGAGAATGCGCTTCCTTCTCTGTACTGGATAGCCGCAGTTTCACAATATACATAAGTGAGGGTTTTCCTGGCAGGGACACTGAGGCCGACAAATATTGTTTGTGCACAAAATCGTTTGTAAATGGGCTTGCTTAACTATACCAGTTAGCCGCAGTTTTTACAATATACATTGTTGGGGGATTTTCCGGCAGTGACACTGAGGCCGACAAAGATTCTTTTTGCTCTAAATTGTTTTCGAATGCGCTTCCTTCTCTGTACTGGATAGCCGCAGTTTTACAATATACATTGGTGAAGGTTTTTCTGGCAGTGACACTGAGGCCGACAGATTCTTTTTACTGTAAATTGTTTGCGAATGCGCTTCCTACTCTGTACTGGATAGCCGCAGTTTCACAATATACATAAGTGAGGGTTTTCCTGGCAGGGACACTGAGGCCGACAAATATTGTTTGTGCACAAAATCGTTTGTAAATGGGCTTGCTTAACCATACTAGTTAGCCGCAGTTTTTACAATATACATTGTTGGGGGATTTTCCGGCAGTGACACTGAGGCCGACAAAGATTCTTTTTGCTCTAAATTGTTTTCGAATGCGCTTCCTTCTCTGTACTGGATAGCCGCAGTTTTACAATATACATTGTTAGGGGATTTTCTGGCAGTGACACTGAGGCCGACAGATTCTTTTTGCTGTAAATTGTTTGCGAATGCGCTTCCTTCTCTGTACTGGATAGCCGCAGTTTTACAATATACATTGGTGAGGGTTTTTCTGGCAGTGACACTGAGGCCGACAGATTCTTTTTGCTGTAAATTGTTTGCGAATGCGCTTCCTACTCTGTACTGGATAGCCGCAGTTTCAAAATATACATAAGTGAGGGTTTTCCTGGCAGGGACAATGAGGCCGACAAATATTGTTTGTGCACCAAATCGTTTGGAAATGGGCTTGCTTAACTATACCAGTTAGCCGCAGTTTTTACAATATACATTGTTGGGGGATTTTCCAGCAGTGACACTGAGGCCGACAAAGATACTTTTTGCTCTAAATTGTTTTCGAATGCGCTTCCTTCTCTGTACTGGATAGCCGCAGTTTTACAATATACATTGGTGAGGGTTTTTCTGGCAGTGACACTGAGGCCGACAGATTCTTTTTGCTGTAAATTGTTTGCGAATGCGCTTCCTTCTCTGTACTGGATAGCCGCAGTTTTACAATATACATTGGTGAGGGTTTTTCTGACAGTGACACTGAGGCTGACAGATTCTTTTTGCTGTAAATTGTTTGCGAATGCGCTTCCTACTCTGTACTGGATAGCCGCAGTTTCAAAATATACATAAGTGAGGGTTTTCCTGGCAGGGACAATGAGGCCGACAAATATTGTTTGTGCACCAAATCGTTTGGAAATGGGCTTGCTTAACTATACCAGTTAGCCGCAGTTTTTACAATATACATTGTTGGGGGATTTTCCAGCAGTGACACTGAGGCCGACAAAGATTCTTTTTGCTCTAAATTGTTTTCGAATGCGCTTCCTTCTCTGTACTGGATAGCCGCAGTTTTACAATATACATTGGTGAGGGTTTTTCTGGCAGTGACACTGAGGCCGACAGATTCTTTTTGCTGTAAATTGTTTGCGAATGCGCTTCCTACTCTGTACTGGATAGCCGCAGTTTCAAAATATACATAAGTGAGGGTTTTCCTGGCAGGGACAATGAGGCCGACAAATATTGTTTGTGCACCAAATCGTTTGGAAATGGGCTTGCTTAACTATACCAGTTAGCCGCAGTTTTTACAATATACATTGTTGGGGGATTTTCCAGCAGTGACACTGAGGCCGACCAAGATTCTTTTTGCTCTAAATTGTTTTCGAATGCGCTTCCTTCTCTGTACTGGATAGCCGCAGTTTTACAATATACATTGGTGAGGGTTTTTCTGGCAGTGACACTGAGGCCGACAGATTCTTTTTGCTGTAAATTGTTTGCGAATGCGCTTCCTTCTCTGTACTGGATAGCCGCAGTTTTACAATATACATTGGTGAGGGTTTTTCTGGCAGTGACACTGAGGCCGACAGATTCTTTTTGCTGTAAATTGTTTGAGAATGCGCTTCCTTCTCTGTACTGGATAGCCGCAGTTTTACAATATACATTGGTGAAGGTTTTTCTGGCAGTGACACTGAGGCCGACAGATTCTTTTTACTGTAAATTGTTTGCGAATGCGCTTCCTACTCTGTACTGGATAGCCGCAGTTTCACAATATACATTGGTGAAGGTTTTCCTGGCAGGGACACTGAGGCCGACAGATTCTTTTTGCTGTAAATTGTTTGCGAATGCGCTTCCTTCTCTGTACTGGATAGCCGCAGTTTTACAATATACATTGGTGAGGGTTTTTCTGGCAGTGACACTGAGGCCGACAGATTCTTTTTGCTCTAAATTGTTTGAGAATGCGCTTCCTTCTCTGTACTGGATAGCCGCAGTTTTACAATATACATTGGTGAAGGTTTTTCTGGCAGTGACACTGAGGCCGACAGATTCTTTTTACTGTAAATTGTTTGCGAATGCGCTTCCTACTCTGTACAGGATAGCCGCAGTTTCACAATATACATAAGTGAGGGTTTTCCTGGCAGGGACACTGAGGCCGACAAATATTGTTTGTGCACAAAATCGTTTGTAAATGGGCTTGCTTAACCATACTAGTTAGCCGCAGTTTTTACAATATACATTGTTGGGGGATTTTCCGGCAGTGACACTGAGGCCGACAAAGATTCTTTTTGCTCTAAATTGTTTTCGAATGCGCTTCCTTCTCTGTACTGGATAGCCGCAGTTTTACAATATACATTGGTGAGGGTTTTTCTGGCAGTGACACTGAGGCCGACAGATTCTTTTTGCTGTAAATTGTTTGCGAATGCGCTTCCTTCTCTGTACTGGATAGCCGCAGTTTTACAATATACATTGGTGAGGGTTTTTCTGGCAGTGACACTGAGGCCGACAGATTCTTTTTGCTCTAAATTGTTTGAGAATGCGCTTCCTTCTCTGTACTGGATAGCCGCAGTTTTACAATATACATTGGTGAAGGTTTTTCTGGCAGTGACACTGAGGCCGACAGATTCTTTTTACTGTAAATTGTTTGCGAATGCGCTTCCTACTCTGTACAGGATAGCCGCAGTTTCACAATATACATAAGTGAGGGTTTTCCTGGCAGGGACACTGAGGCCGACAAATATTGTTTGTGCACAAAATCGTTTGTAAATGGGCTTGCTTAACCATACTAGTTAGCCGCAGTTTTTACAATATACATTGTTGGGGGATTTTCCGGCAGTGACACTGAGGCCGACAAAGATTCTTTTTGCTCTAAATTGTTTTCGAATGCGCTTCCTTCTCTGTACTGGATAGCCGCAGTTTTACAATATACATTGGTGAGGGTTTTTATGGCAGTGAGACTGAGGCCGACAGATTCTTTTTGCTGTAAATTGTTTGCGAATGCGCTTCCTTCTCTGTACTGGATAGCCGCAGTTTTACAATATACATTGGTGAGGGTTTTTCTGGCAGTGACACTGAGGCCGACAGATTCTTTTTGCTCTAAATTGTTTGAGAATGCGCTTCCTTCTCTGTACTGGATAGCCGCAGTTTTACAATATACATTGGTGAAGGTTTTTCTGGCAGTGACACTGAGGCCGACAGATTCTTTTTACTGTAAATTGTTTGCGAATGCGCTTCCTACTCTGTACTGGATAGCCGCAGTTTCACAATATACATAAGTGAGGGTTTTCCTGGCAGGGACACTGAGGCCGACAAATATTGTTTGTGCACAAAATCGTTTGTAAATGGGCTTGCTTAACCATACTAGTTAGCCGCAGTTTTTACAATATACATTGTTGGGGGATTTTCCGGCAGTGACACTGAGGCCGACAGATTCTTTTTGCTGTAAATTGTTTGCGAATGCGCTTCCTTCTCTGTACTGGATAACCGCAGTTTTACAATATACATTGTTAGGGGATTTTCCGGCAGTGACACTGAGGCCGACAGATTCTTTTTGCTGTAAATTGTTTGCGAATGCGCTTCCTTCTCTGTACTGGATAACCGCAGTTTTACAATATACATTGGTGAGGGTTTTTCTGGCAGTGACACTGAGGCCGACAGATTCTTTTTGCTGTAAATTGTTTTCGAATGCGCTTCCTTCTCTGTACTGGATAGCCGCAGTTTTACAATATACATTGTTAGGGGATTTTCCGGCAGTGACACTGAGGCCGACAGATTCTTTTTGCTGTAAATTGTTT